>NW_027493848.1:0-297576 GCF_021521415.1 Bidens hawaiensis
ATTGCCTTGATTCTGAACATCTTTCTGATGGTCAAGGCTCATAATTGGATTGTTTTTGATAACATTCTGAACATCTGTGTCATTTAAAATACCATCAGAACGTATAAGAACGTATATAGGTTTTTTTTTACATGTATATCATCAGAACGTATAAGAAAGTATATGTATAAAAAGTATAAGAACGTATAAAGGGGATAGTATTTTTTACCTTGAATTCCCCCTTGCTCATTGGTTACTTCAACTTGATTATGAACATCTTTTCCTACCTCATTGCCTAAGGTTTTTGGATTGTCTTGGATAACATTCTTAACATCTGTGTCATTTAAAATACCATCAGAACGTATAAGAAAATATATGTATAATAAAGTATAAGAACGTATAAAGGGGATAGTATTTTTTACCTTGAATTCCCCCTTACTTATTGGTTACTTCAACTTGATTCTCAACATCTTTCTCACGGTTAAGGCTCACATCTTGATTCTGAACATCATTTTCTACATAATAAATAAAAAACAATTAAAATGTAAAGGTCTAAAATGTATTAAAAGGTATTGGAATGTATTAGAACGTTCTAGTTTTATCTTCACTGTCTTCCTTGTTAGCATACCATGACTCCAAACCAGCTTTATTTTGATTTATTGAAAGATCAACTGCTGCAACTATAATTTTATACAGGGGTGTTGGTTAGGTATTGTATTATACAATTAAATTAAAAAAAAGGTGTTTACCTGATTAATTTAGACTTTCTCCTTCAGATTGAGATCCAAATGGTGTTTCTTTAGAACAACCTTTTTGATAGAATTTAGCTTCCCAAGCACAACACCTATCAAATAACCATATGTTTGTTCCATGTTTTTCTTTACCTCTCTTTACCAACTCATTGATTTCAGAGACAATTTTATCAAATTCCTCTGACTTGTTGTCCATTTCTATATTCCAATTCTGCAATAAATATTTTTGATAATTTTTTTACAAAAATATGTTTTTGTATGTTTAGAACTATTACCTCTTCATCTTTGGTGAAACGTTCTTTTGGCATATATGCAGACAATCCAGACAACTCAGGTTGGGTATTGTAGTAGTCTATTATTTCTTGAGTTGCTGTTCCTATAGGCATCTGGAAATAATCTTCATAATTTTTTTCATTTTGTTCTTTTTCTTTGGCATTTTCATTTTCTTCTTTTTCATTATCCTTGCCATCGCTAGTGTTCAACATACCATTTTCCTCTACTGTCACATTTTTCCCACCTTTTTGAAAACTGCTTGTCGCACATTCACTTACTTCATCATATATTATTTCTTTTTCATTGCAAGCTCCAGTGATCATCAGAACCTTACCTTTTTCAGTTGGTTCAATATTTGATGGAATATCGTTCACTGTTTTTGTTTTTTTCTATGAAAAAATTAATATAACATCAGTAGTAATATTTTTAACATTATAAAGTTATAGTTACTTACCATGATCAATTTCAACTATTTCATTCTCGTTTGCAGCAGCAGTGTTCATCATAGCATTATCCACTTCAGTCACATTTTTTTGCACTAATTGAGCATGGCTTGTTCTATGTTCACTCACTTTTTCATTGCAAGATACCTTACCCTTTTCAGTTGATTCAATATTTGAAGGACCATGATTCACTGTTTAGGTATTTTCAAAGATTAAATTATTATAGCATTAGTAGTCATATTTTTAAAATTAGAAAGCTATAGTTACTTACTTGAGTATTCGTTGTTCTCCTCGGTATCAGTTAATGGACCGTTATTATACAAGTAGCTATCCATGCTCACAAGAGTTGCTGTGGTAATGTAACTAATTCCTGGTGTTCTGATTGGCTTCTCAAACGCTCCATGACGTTTCTGATACTCATGTGTGTAAATCACTGCAAGCAATGTTGTTGGACCATTGAATTGTTCTTGTTTTCCATTTTCTTTTATACCTTTCCATTCATTTTTTGATCTCTTCAAATTATGAATCATGTAGCTACACCAGTTCATATTTGAGATTTTTGAAAAGTCATCAATCGATCCGACGAACATTAAATTTTACTGTTGTTGATTTTGTTATCAACCCAATTCATGTGTTGAAAAACACAAGGAAATTCAATTTAAACTCATCCATTTTTCCATTATGTTTTTTCATTCTATCCAAGACGTTTTGAATACTTATCCTTGAATGGTCAAATTGTTTTAAAAACATGTCTGCACAAATGCTTGAGCCTAATCTTGGTCTGTTTTTTTCTACCACTGTTTCTTCACCAATTGGTATCCCAAAAGCCTCATGAACTAATTGTGGTGTTATCTTAACAATATGGTTTCCCATATTTAATTCATTCAGATCAGGATCATAGTTCATAACCAACCAATATGCTAATCGATCAGGTATTGAGGTAATCTTCATTGTTAACAGTGACCCAAATCCTATTTCTTCAATCCATTTTTTTCTTTTTCATTCATCACTTTAATTGCTTCATGAATATTACCTGGTGCACACCTCATCCAAAGCTTTTTATCTACAAATTCTTGAAAAGGTTTTCTACAACGTGTTGGTTGAAGGTTTGGCCTTTTGGCTTTTTTCTTTGGTGTTTCAAAGTCTGAATCAGAATTGTGAAACTCGGCTTCTAATTTTCCTTTTTTTTTTCTTTTTATCATGTTGCTTGAGTTCCACGTTTCTGTGTTTGAATTTCAATGATTTGATTGGTGTTTCAAAGTCGGAGTCAGAATTTCTTTCTTCGGTTTGTTTTGTTTTAACTTTCTTATTTGCACGTTCATGCTCATTTTCATCACTTGGTTCTGCATTTCTTTTTTTCTTTTCAACATCTTCATTACAAAAAAATAGGATCAGTGTTTCTAATCAAAAAGATCTTAGTAACATCTTATGCTAATTTGTTTGTTGTTACAAATCAAAACAACAAACAAAATTCACACCTAATTAGTAACAGCTTAACACGTTCTCATGATTTCAACCTCTATTATTCCAAGCTTAAAACACCTATACATTTTTTAAACGTTCTAACACGTTCTGCTGATAATTCACATTAACCACCCTCTTTTATTTACTAAACAAAATTGAACATTAAACACGTTCAGTTTCAAAGTCAAAAAAATTTAGTAACAGCTTATGCTAATTTGTTTATTGTTACAAATTAAAACAACAAACAAATTCACAACTAATTCAATATACGTTCTAGGGTAACAATTTAGAAATGTATTACCTGATTTTTGTACGTTTTGATGTCTGTCGTTGTTCGCTTTGGACCTTCGTTCTTTATTCTTAACAACAAGCTTCGTTGAATTAGGATTTCCGGCCGAGCTCGCATTCAACTCCATGGTTTTTCGAGGTACTCCGTTTACTTCAAAAACGTATTGACGAACAAACTGGGGGTGTTTGATAACTAATTTGGGGGAAACTGGAGAACTGATTCGCGTAGTGGGAGGTTAAATTGAAATATTATCTGGACGGAATTGCCCTTTTGATAACCGGTATGTTGTCAAATTCCTTTTGATTACAACTTTGCCACCGCGTTCTATTGTACGCTCTAGAACCTCTCGTACGTCTTGTATTATAGTATATTAGTGTACATTAACCACCCCCTATATATATATATATATTGGTTTTTGTTTTATAACTTATTATATTTAACTTTTAAAAAATATAAAAACATAGTCTTACTTAGTTTTTTTATGAACATTCCGGTATAAATTTCGTTAAAAATTGAGTTCGTTTAAAAAATCGTATTTTTTAAATAAAATTAAAATTTTATCCATTATTGAACTTTCTTATCTTAACCATTAGTAAGATTTTCTGGATAAGATTTACAAATTCGTAATAGAGAAGCTCATAACATTCTAGTGTTATCATTATCATAATGAATAAGTATGTAGTTTTGTATCATTATCATCTTCTATGTTATCATCATCACCATATGTGTTATGATGATGATCAACATCATAAAGTTATCATCATTATCACGTGTTATTGTAGTTATCATCATCATAATCATCGATCACCGTCACCATGAAACGGCGTCATCATCAGACGTGCGGGTAATCAACGTGGTCATTGTATAGGCTATCGTAGTCGGCGTCGATCATTCGGGTAACATATATCTCGTTATCAGTGTCATGATCATCGTCAAAAGCATCATCAACACCAACATATATATGACCTATTTCCATGTACGGGATGTAGTCAGCATCGTATGGGTTATCGTAAACAAAATGCCCAATATTAGCGATCACTGTCGGCACCATCTTATGAATTGTTGTCGTCATCAAACGACATCATCAATCGTACAGGCTACCATCAGTATGACCATTGTCTACGTTATCATGGTCATCGTCGATCATACGGGTTACATGTCATTAAACATCGGTGTCACCATAATCATCAACATATATATATATATATACATATATATACATATATATATGTGTGTGTGTGTGTGTTTGTGTGTGTGTGTGTACGTCTGTGTGGCGTATTGTCATATAGGTACCTATAATTGATCATCATCATATATATGTGTGATCATCATCATAGACATCTTGATCATCGTACGAGCTATAGTCATCATTGTATGGGTCAGAGTAAGCAAACCGTACCATATAGGTTAGCATCATCATTATGATAATCACCAACAACCCAGGTTGTCATATCCATGTATTCATGTGGGTATCATTATATTAGCATCATACGGGATAGCACCGTCAACGTCTCATGGATTACATATCCTCAATCATACTTAGGGGTGTTCAAAATTTGATTCAAATTCGAAACATTCGAAATTCGACTCGATTCGAATTCGATTCGATTCGTATTCGAGTATAGTAATCGAATACGAATTAATGATATTTTATTCGATTCAATTCGAAATTCGAATTCAAATTATATAATATATTAATATATATTTAATTTTTAAATTTGGGTCAAATCCTTTATTAATAAATGTTAATACATAATAATAAATCCCAATAACTAATACTAATATTTCTTAATTTTGTCACTACTTAATTTTGAACTTATTTACATGTGGTATTGTAACTACTTTAAACTTATATTTATGTGTTTTACATTGCTGATTTTGATTTTTTATGTTTTTGACATATGTGAACTTGAATCAATTCAAATTTATTCGAATTCGTTTCGAATTCGAGTTTCAAATACGAATAGAGTCGAATTTCGAACATGGGATGTAATACGAATACGAATACGAATAGAATAATCCAACTTTTAAACGAATTTGAATCGAATACGTATACCAACAAAAAAATGAATTATTCGAATTATTCAATTCGATTAACTTGAAAATTAGTTATTCGATTCGATAGACACCCCTAATCATACTACAACCACCTACTGCCACCATCCACCGCCCACATTCGCCACAACCTCTGGCACAAACCACAACGACCTCCAATACCAACCACTAACCACATACCACAAACCGCCCACCACCACCACCCACCACACCTCCGCCACCACCACCACCACCCATCACACCTCCGCCACCACCGCCACCGACTTCCGTCACCACCACCATACCCACCACCACCCACCACCACACCTCCGCCACCGTCCACCACCATCATGACCACCTAAACCCACCACCACCCACTAATATATATATATATATATATATATATATATATATATATATTTATACTGTACAATAATCCCTAACCGTATGATTAAAATTTAAAAGCATGCACCTCAGCTTCTTTTAAAAGGGTCAAATAATTACCCCCTAACAGCGATAATTATTCCCAAAATTCAAGTGTGAAGCACATCCTCGTAAGTCAATATTCCTTAAAACCATCGACGATTCGTTTCTACTGTGAAGCACAAGGTCGAAGCTTAAGCACAAGCACAAGCACAACCATTAGCATAAGGAGAAAATGAAGAACCCTAACTCATCTACTTCTGGAACGGAACCAAGGACGAAGCACAAGCATGATAGGTCCCGGAATAAAGATTGAACGGGTGTTAATTTATGATTTTTTTAGCGTTTTAGGTTTAATTATTCTTAAAATGTAACCGTTATGAATTTAAGCATCA
The DNA here is from genome assembly GCF_021521415.1 of Bidens hawaiensis. Classification (NCBI taxonomy): domain Eukaryota; kingdom Viridiplantae; phylum Streptophyta; class Magnoliopsida; order Asterales; family Asteraceae; genus Bidens; species Bidens hawaiensis. Next base: position 6,053 of record NW_027493848.1, read on the forward strand.
GTAATTGAGTTTTGCAAAGCATTTGTTTAAATCATCTTATTTAAAACTACCATCATGTATTAAAGCGTTTTATAAGCGTGTTGTTGTTGTAATACATATCTTTTTTTTTTTTAAATCTATGTGTAATATTAAAACATGTTATAAGCGTGTTATGGCTTTGGTATTAGAATTATCAATGTGATGTTTGATTAGCGTTTTCTGTTTACTTCTGATTCGTGTTGTTATCCCCTACCCCCCATGTTTTATTATATGTATGTGATTCAGTTGTCAAAAAATACAAGACTGATAAAGCTAAGCATCTGAACGAGAAGAGAGATGATAATACATATAAAACGAAGACTAAAAAAGTTGCTCCGGTGGTGAAAAAGGTGAAAACAAAACATGTTGTGGAAGCAGACACTGATTCAGACCTTGACCCAAAAATAGATAGGTTGTTGTCAAAGCGGAAAGAGGTGGAACACAACACCTTTGACCCGGACTTTCAGCGTCCAAAAAAGAAAGCCATTAAAGAAAATAAGCCGGCCGAGAGGACATCAGGAAAACCTTTTGTTGAATTTGTAGACAAAAAATTGAAGAATAGGTGTGCACCTTATAATATTGTTGATGCAGTGAAGGCAATGACCACTGCCCAAAAACTTGTGTAGAAGAAATGGGTTTCGGGTCAATGTTAAGATTTCAAGTAACCCAAACTCCAACAACTTTGGGATATTGGTTGCTCATGAACTATAATAACAGTTTAAATGAATTGAACATTGGGAGCGGTGTTATTAAGATAACACCAAAAAAAGTACATGAAGTGTTGGGGATACCAATGGGTACGATTCCTGTTTTAGACAAGAGTAGACCAAGATTGGGGGAAGATTTTACTACAGATTTGTTCAAAAATCAATTCTCGACTCCAAAAATAAGTATAAAGCATGTGAAAGACAAACTGGCCGCGGATCAAGTAGTTGGTGCACTGTTTAAGATTAATTTACTTGTGTTGTTTAACACATGTATATGATTTGTGACAAAATCAACAACAGTCAATCAACGATTGATCGCCGCAATTGATAAAACTTGGATATTCCAAATATGGACTGGTGCAGCTATGTTATTGAAAACTTGAAAATGACAAAGGAAGACTGGAGAGATATCAACAGTCAATACAACGGTCCGATCACCTTCCTTGTTATGCTTTACACGCATGAATACCGGAAAAAATATGGTCCATTTGGAACTCCTGTCACAACGCCTACAGTCAACTACATAACAACAACTACTCTTAATAAGATGGAAAAATACTTTGAGAATAATTGTCCTCCCTTAGAAGAAGATGCTACTGAGGTTGTTGCTGCTGCTGTGACGTTTAGTGTTGACGGGAAGGGGATTGATGCGGCTGCTGCTGCTCTTGCTGCTGTGACCGTTTGTGCTGCCAGGAAGGGACTTGATGAGACTGCTGATGTGGCTGTTGCTGATACTGCTGCTGTGACTGTTAGTGCTGCCGGGAAGGGACTTGATGAGACTGCTGCTGCGGCTGTTGCTGCTAGTGCTGCATTGACAGCTAGTGCTGCCGGGAAGGGACTTAATGAAGTTGTTGCGGCTGCTGATGCTACTGCTCCTGTGACAGTTAGTGCTGCAGGAAGGTGCTTGATGAGACTGCATGTGGTGGTACATATGGTGATGCATCTTCTGGTAAGCCTGGATTTGAAGAAAACACTGCAGCTGAGGAGAAACAACAACATGGTGAAAAACTTGTTATTTTGTTCTAAAAAACTCTCATATCTCTTATTTCTATATGTATTTCATGTAATGCAACATCTATATAACAACATTATATATAATAAAAAACAGATGGTAAAAGTGCATCTGAAACAGATAATGCCGATGAAACAGCTGAACAAGATTTGGATGATTATGTAAACGTTTATTCACCTTTAAGTTTGCAAATGCCATTGGGAACACACAGCCAGGAGCTGGTTGACTATTATTTAACTCCATTACAACTGGCTGGGATAAATTGAAAATGTTTTTTAATTAACAATAACTATATTTTCTTTTTACAGTCTTGGAATAAGGCAATGGATAAAAAGTTGAAGAAATTTGATAAAATTGGCTCAAAGATCAACGAGTTGGTTCGTCAAGGAAAGGATAGACATCCATAAAATCACAATATCTTTGCTAGATGTTGTGAATGGGAAAACAGAATCACTAATAATGTGGTCCATAAAACACAAGAAACTGACACCATAAAACCCTTATCACTCTTTATTTTAGGTGAGAAGAAAATTGTATTTTCTTCTTTCATGTTTCTTTTTCCCATTTGCAAACTAGTTTTGTTTAAGTTGAAAGATCCCAATACTTATACAGCTGCAAAAATAGATTCAGATGTTGGTGTTAGTGGTCCAATGGCTGCTCTAAAAGGTATTTGGGCTAAATTAATTATAAGTATAATTAAAACGCTTATGCTGTTATTTTAAAGTTATTACATCTGTGTGATGCAGTTGATTCAGATGTTGGTGTTGGTGGTCCAGCGGCTGCTGAAAAGGTATATGTACCAGCTTAATTATGTACCAGCTTAATTATAATCACAGTTGAATATATTACATCTTTGGTTGTCGTAAAAAAATGATGCAGGTGATGCAGGTCAAGAAAACAATGTCTCATCCGCAGATATTGATAAAGTTGTTAATACAGTGGCTGAGTTGACTAAAAAGGATATCTAATTATAAATAAAAACCAAAAGGGGTTGAAGGTATTTAATTATAGTTATAATTATTTTCAGTTAAATTTAAAATGAGTTGTTTAATGATTAACAGTTGCACCGGATTGTCAACAAGTGCTAACCTCATTACACTGAAATCTCCATATCTTTTGAGAGAGGTTGACGTATCCACTAGTGTCACAGAAGATGAAGAAATAATTTGAGAGTATATATATTTTTTTGTCTTGAAGACATTTGGGACGAGGTCTACAAGTCCACTCACAAAGAATCGTTCAAGGTGATCTTTGAAAGCTACTGTCCTGGAATTTATATAACCACTATGGCAATGGATGCATTCATGGTACAAATTAATCTACTTTCTTTGTAATATTATAAAACGCTCAATAAACACTTTAATCATCTGCATTTTAATTATTATACAGACAAGTGACCATTATGTTGAGTCAAGGGGTTACACAGACAAATAAAGATTGGATGTGTTTTCAAACAACATCGAAAAACAAATGCAAATTTTTGGAATTCTATCACTTAAGGAGGTTGCTATAGTGATCGTGCCAATTCTAGAACACGATTATTTCTTTGTGGATACCTTCAATCTTCAAACACGAGTGATAGAATTACTTGACAGTAGTGCAAATCTAGAAATACCAGATGATGCAAATTTTAAAAGCTAAGAAGACAAATCAAAAGATATTAGAGAGAATTTTAAAGAAAGATACGGAAAGACTCCTGATATACTGGTATACATATATACCTCTAACCCAAAAAGCATACATACCTGTTATAAAAATTGTCAAAATACTTAAACTACTTTCTATTTGCTTTAGAGACACGTCTTTGGCATGTATCTTAAAACAATCAAACATCCCATTACTCAGCAAATTCAAGTAGCAACAATCAATAGATTGAAGATGACATGGAGAAAAATAAGTAATGGAATAGATTGTGGTATTTTTTCTATGAGACACATGGAGAAATATGATGGGAAGAGACCATGGGGGTGTAATTTTTGCAAGGAAGGTCCTAAACAACAAAAATATCTAAAAAGGTTGAGGTTAAAGTATTTGTGCAAAATCCTCCTCTCGGATGTAAACCAACACAGAAATACTCTTATCAAGAAAGCACTGGTATTCCATGAAAATAACAACATTGTTTTAACCGAAGAAGAGTTGATTGCTGAACTTAAGAAAAAGCAACAACAAAATTGAATGATTTCAAAACCGACTGCTATGTACTTTAAGATACTTGTTAGATGCTATGATATGGACTTATGGAGATATCTAGTCTTCTGTTACCACTTTGTAATGTTACATGTTGAATCAATGTTTTAACACAAACATAAAAATTTTATTATTACCATAACACAAACACAAACACACCGTCACAAACATACAAATTTTATTATTACTCATCTCTGAGTGACATAAGAAACTTCAACTTCAATTCCATTGAGCAATTCAGTTCAAGAATTTCATTGCCCAAAAGTTTTAACTGGTCAAGCTCTCTCTGTCCTACATCAACCATAAACAAAACAACAAGATCTCGGATAGTACTGGCGGGAATTCGAGTAAGAACTTTTGCAATGACATCCATGGCATCCAAGTTGTTGCTAGTCTTTACAAATTCTTCAGTAAGACTTTCCCGACAAGCTTTATCTGCCTCGATTTGATTCTCAATTTGCCTCCTGAGGATATCCTTGTAGGATGTGGATGATGACAAGCAATCCATTATTAACTAAAAAAATAATTTAAAATTATTTAGGTATATGAGTTTTACAAATGTGGTGTAGGTATATATAACCAAAAGACTCACAGACCAAATAGTTAATATGTAAGCAAATAGTAACTATGTAATAAAAAAAGGGTGTCCCACGCTTGGGAAACGCTCAGACTTGTCTCATGTGTTTTTTTTAAACTAGAGATTAATTACATTTATATCACCAATCAAAATTGGGAAAAATATTTCTATATTATACACTTGTCAAAATTAATTTGGGAAATTAATTACATTTATACCTACTCACTTGTCAAAAATCTTGGGAAAATATTTATGTAATGATAGCCTACATTCAAGTTAATTAAAATTTAAAAAACCTATATCTCACGCTTGTATTACGCTTTAAATAAACTATATCTTACTAGATAGGCTACAAATCAACTTAACTACATTAAATTACTGTCTTAACTACCAAAAATTAAATATTAGGTCTATATATTGTAACATCTAATTTGTTATTCAATCACACTAACATTTTCAAAAAGATAATAAAAATGTATTCTTGTGACAAAACCGTGAAAAACATGGTGAAAGCAAGGATGAATCTGGAGAAAGAGAAAGACAACACATTGTTGAAGACAATCGAAGAGATTAGGGCTAGACTCACATTTGAAAAATCAAAGACCCTCGACTCATGTAAACTCGTGTTGATGGAACCAGACACTGAGTTTAAGGTAAAGGCTGTTGTTTATCTGAAACAACAGTGTGTATGCTACGACTCAGTGTGTGGGACTCTGGTTGACACCGTAACTACGGTGTCAACCAACATGAGTTTTAAGGAGATGGGGTCGGAGATTGTGGACAAGGCGGAGTGATGGTGATGTTAGCTTCTCTCTTCTTGGTTTTTTTATTGATGTATTGTAATGGTACTTTTTGTATGGCATCTTTTGATGAATAGTAATTATGGATTATCTTAGAATGCTTTCTTAACATGTTTTATGGATCATTTAATGGCTATCTCTTTCTTTGTTAAAAACACTTGTGATACGCTTATTAAATCGTAAACAACACTTTGTTAAATCTAAATTATTAAATTACACTCCAAATTATTAAAAAACTTTTCCACTCCACAAATCAGACGACACTGAAGGCTACTCCAGAAAAAACAATCGAAGATGAAGCTTATAGATGAAACAATCGAAGAAGAACATTTTTTATACTTTGATGAGGAAGCCAACGACGACGACGACGCTCAATCAGACGACACTGAAGGCTACTCCAGCGAGGAAGCCAACGACAATGATATAGCGACGATGGCTAGCGAACCCATCAACAGTTTGGCTACTACGAAAAAACCTACAAGGGGGCTGACGAGGTTACCTAAGCTACGTACCGATTATGCAAACTCTGGTGGTGTCAGACTGGTAGTGGAGTTTGATAATCTGGGTAGGTTCACTGGCCAAAGCAGATCAAAATTTGCAAGTTTTTTAGGGGATGTTATAAGAGAAATAGTTGGCTTGAGACATTTAAGATGGAGGGAGGTCACAAAGGAGCTTAGAGATAAACTGTGAGAACAACTAACTGTTATTCGGTATTTTTATTTGTGCATTTTATATTTTAAGAAGTAATTTACCTTTACTATATTATATTATGCAGAAATATTTTGAGATTGAGGCGTGTCACAGGCCTTCTTTGATGAGTCGGTTCGGACACCTTCTTCGGAATTTCCGAAGAAAAATGTATGCCTAATACATTATGCTGAACATCGGTAAACCTCTGAAGTTGAAGGCGATACCCAAGGGACACATGACAATGATCAGGCAAGAAGACTGGGATCGCTTCGTTGAGTACACACTATCAGAGAAGTTTAAGGTATAAATCCTCTACACTATTAGAGAACTTTATGTTTTTTTAAAATATAATTAAATGTGTGGTTGAAGAAACACTCGGCTTCAACTAAGGGAGCTCGAGCAAACAATGTTTTTGATCATCACATGGGACGAGGGGGTTATACCTACCTTCGAGAGAAACTGGTAATCACCTCACTCTCTAGTTCAATGATTTGTTGGTTATGTGTCTAATGCATGACCGTTAGCTGCTTTCTCTTGAATATCTTACAAGGTCAAAAACAAGGAACTTGCACCGGATGAGATCCCCGGCTGTTCATTAATATGGATGAAAGCAAGGGAGGACAAAGATGGTGCATACAAGAATGTTGTTGTCGAAGGCGTGGCAACCAAATTAGTATGTTTTAGTATTAAACTTTTTAAATCATGTTAAAGTCAATTCAAACAAACTTTAGTCTGTCTAACTTGTCTCAACCCTTGATGTGGATACATAAGCGTGTTACAAGAGTAATAGACTTTGATTCTTGTACATAAGCGTGTTACTAGCGTATTATAATATTTATATATGTTTTTGTACATAAGCGTGTTACAAGCGTAATAGACTCGTTTACAAAGTGTTTATTTACTTACAGTAGTTGAAATCTGACATTTTATGCTTGTAAGGAATCGGAAATTTGACATTTGTTTTCTTGCAGGTTCAACATGGTTAGCAGATCGCCTCCGGAACCCTGATACTTGAACCGTGCACTGATGCCATCACCTTAGTGATTGGAAAAGAGAAAGGTGGGTTTTAAAAATGGATTGGGTACGGATTGACAGCAGGTAAATATTGGGGTGTGAGTCGGGTAAAAGGCTCGTTTAAGGAACGAATTGCCCAACTTGAGTATGAGGCGGTGCAGAGAGATAAAGTGGTGAACAAGTTGACGTCTCTACTTGAATCCACGAATGCTCTGCTAGCAAGCCGTGAGAAGGAACAGTTAGCATTTGAGTCCAGGTTTAGTCATCTCGAAGGGATGTTGCCGCAAATGTCGGAAAGTCAAGTAAGTGACGTATGTTACATATAAACATATAATTAGTGCATTCAACATAAATAATTGGCACTGTTTTTGTCACAATTTGTAGGTAAATCCTGTTCCCAATCAGGTTGATTCTAACCAAATTACTAGTGCTGTGGGGAAAAATAAAATGCCAGCACCAGCAAGTATCTGACAGTTTCTTTGTTTATTACAACTTTCCATGTGATTTTTCATTTTCCATAACCTAATAAAATCAGCACACTCACATGGAAAGTTAATTATTAAAAAAAATCAATCAAACTGTCAAATGTTTACATGAGGAGCGGATTCTTGTTGCACAGCCTCACCTGAGGTAAAGATGTTTCCCACAGAACTGGCCTACAGCACTAGTAAGTATCTGACAATTTCTGTTTATTACAACTTTCCATGTGATTTTTCATTTTCCATAACCTAATAAATTGATTTAGGCCAGTTCTGTGGGAAACATCTTTACCTCAGGTGAGGCTGTGCAACAAGAATCCGCTACTCAGGTAAGCATTTGACAGTTTGATTGATTTTTTCTAATAATTAACTTTACATGTGAGTGTGCTGATTTTGCATCAGTTAATTGTAGGCCAAGTCTGTGGATAAAATAGTTGTCGATACGGTACTCGCTCCCCATATCGCGACATCAGTAAGTATTTTACAATTTCAGTTTTTTTATAATTCGTTTCCAATGTGAGTGTGCTCATTTTCTATTAGCGAATTGCAGGCCAAGTTCGTGGAAAAAATTGTTGACCAAACGGTACTCGATCCCCATAGCACGACATCAGTAAGTATTTGGCAATTTCAGTTTTTTTATTTTATAACCTAATAAGTCTAACAATTCCAATTTCTTTTATATTACAAATGAAGCCTGTAGAGAAAAATGTTGACGAAACATCAACACAACTACACCACACTCCGGATAGTAACGGCTCGAAAAAACCATCTGTAAGTATTTGGCAATTTCAATATTCCTTTTAATTGTTGATTGATTTCCATCCATAAGCTGATTCAATGGTTTTTAGGTCAAACGGAGAAGTCGTAAAAGAAAAGTTGATGTATCTACGGATGATGCTTCCCGACCTCCTGAAATAAAGGTATGTACTGCGTGAAACATTGTTAATTTCCCATTCTTGTTTATAGGTGTATGAGTGTCGTTTGTGTCTGATTGACAAGCGTAACAAGGTGGCACATGGTAGAGTTCATTGGTCACCGGTTCCACAACAGTTGCATAGAAAAGCAATCCCGGAGGTTGCTATAAAGTTAGTATTGATGAAGCCATAAAGGAACAAGCAATTATTCCTTGTGAGGCAATTGAAATTATCACTGTTGGTGACGCAACTGGTACTTTTGTTGCTTGGCCAGAACACCTAATCTTATGTGACCAGGAGGTTTATTCCCTTTTAACTTTAAACCTATACGAAAACTTAACTGAACAAATATCTATGTTCATTTTCATTTATTTTAAGAAATGAACACTTGTGTTCGTTTATGTTCGTTTGTTTATAATCTAAACAAACATAATTGAATAAAGATAAACAAACATAAACGAACGTACACTCATGAACATAAATGAACGAACGGAACATGTGTTCATGTTCGTTCGTTTAATTAAACGAACACAAATTTTGTGTTCGTGTTCGTTTGTTTATTAAATAAAAGAATATAAACGAACTACCGGCCGAATGGTTCACGAACAGTTCAACGAACGTTCGGTTCGTTTGCATGCCTACTATATTGTTCTATTCAATTACAAAATATGACATTAATTATACATATTTGTTTTTCATATTCTGTTGTTCTAGCTACCACCACTCCCATCCGCAAAAGAACCAGACAGAGCTGGCAAGAAGCCAAAGGCAAGGTACACAACGATAGACAGGGTGACCAAACAGAAGACAAGGAGCAGTGCAAAGAAAACCGACGCCTTAGCTAGTATATAGGTAGTCGTTATTTTGTGTTTTGTAAGATATTTTGCATATATCTTACAAAAAGATGTATAAATTTGCTTAAGTGAATATTATTGTTAATATAATTTGTTTCTAATTTTGTTTTGTCATGCTGGCTTACAGCTGTTTTATATTACTGCATAAAAAATAAAAATAATTATATATTGCCTAATTACACACTATTTGGCCACATAGAACACATTAAATAGTTGTGACCAAAAGTAAGACAAAAGCCACACCTTAAATTACAAAAATTAGAGTCTATAAAAGACCATTAGCCACAACAAAAACATTGCTGTGTGATGAAAGGGTAGCAAAGTTGATGGAGTTAACAAATTATGTGTGGCTAAAAGGGTAACATATCCACACCGAAAACTCGTGATTTTATATATCACCATTACCCACACCATGCTTGCTTAGCTTTTTTTTGTGTGTGTGACGGAATCATATAAAGCGTCATATAAAAAAATCACCAAGTGTGACCAAATGGCATAAAATAACCACACTAGCCATTGGCCACACTTTCATCAATTGGTTTTTGTTTGTGTGGCGAAACGAGATCAAACTTCATTGGAAAAATCACTATGTGTAACCAAAATTATGATAATAGCCACACTTTCTATTACAAAAGCATTATGTGTGACAAACGGTAAGACAATGGCCACACCACAAACTACAAAAGAGTGTTTGTGTGGCAAGTTCACATTTTTAGCCACATTGACAATAACCTCCAGTGTCTATATGATATGATTTGCCACACAAAACATCACAATATGTGACGAAAAGTTTGATAATAGCCACACTTTAAATTAGGAAAAACATTATGTGTGACAAACTGTAAGACAATGGCCATACCTCAACCTACAAAAGATGGTTTGACTGGCATGTTCACATTTTTAGCCACATTAACAATGACCTCCAGTGTCTATATGATATGATTAGCCTCACAATACCTCACTATGTGTCACGAAAAGTTTGACAATAGCCACACTTTAAATTATAAAAAGCATTATGTGTGACAAAAGGTAAGACAATAGCCACACTATAATCTACAAAGGAGTGTTTGAGTGGCAAGTAAACATTTTTAGCCACTTTTAATGTAATATCCAGTGTCTGTATGATATAATTAGCCACACTATTATTAAATTTAAGTGGCCATTGCTTTGCTATATCCACACGATATAGGTCACAATGCACGCTTAACACAACCCTATTGGCCACATTATTATGAAATTCATGTGGCAGAAACATGATTTCATGTGGCTCTATACGTGCAATGGTCACTCATAGTAAATAGTCATGTGGCCATTTTCTACCATTTAGCCACACTTATTGGAGAGGCTTCTTGATGGCCAGCAACTAATGCATGTACCCTTTAGCCACACTTATAACCACATAAGGCCACTAAAAACTGTGTGTGGCCATATCATACCCACAATGTCGCGACCTTTGGTCTCATATGACCTGAACCAAATGTGTTTGGCTAAAGGCCTACGGCCACACTTTTTTCGTGTGACCAAAGGTCAATTTTCACGTAGTGTAATAAGTTGGGTGGTAGTCTTAGATATAAAAGGACTTAGAAAGACATGGACTAGTGGTGTTATGGGCCTAGGGTCCATGGACTAGAAGTATTTAAACTCCTTAACCATCCCTGAAACCCTAAACCTCTCATTCATCACCATTGCCTCCACACACTCAAGAAAACACACATAATCCTCATTTAAACCCAAAATTCCCATTTTTGAGAGAGCAACCAACAAAGGACCGATGATTCCTAGATATCTGATCGTCGAATAGGTCTCAATCTTTAACATAGTATTCAAGGCATATAAACGAAGATTCCACCAGTCAGATCTTCGATCAGAGGTCGGGAAGTTCAATTTTTATCAAGGAAGCCGTAACAGTGAAAAAAGGAGTTTCCCGGAGATTGTTTGGGTTTTCCGGAGACTATAGCAGCGGTTTTCGGTGAAGGCGAGCTGATGGTTTCATTGATCGTGGTGAGGCGGTTCCAGGGCCGCTTGAATCACTTATAATGGGGTTTGTTTAATATAGTTTTGAGCTATTCGAGTGATTTCAAACATAAACCTCATAGGTACGTTTTTGTTAAAAATGTTTACTTTCTTGTACGAATTTGCATGTAACTTGGTAGATTGATAGATTGGGTCACGATTATTAATAAGGTTATGAACTTGTTAGTAATGGGAATGGCTCAGTTCGGGTTAAAATGGTTAAGGTTAGAATCGTTAAAAGATGAGTAAATGGAGTCAGTATGACACGGAACATCATAGGACAATATAGCAGATTATAAGGAACTTAAAATTAGCGATATTGGTTGAAAGAAACTTTTGAATCGGGAAAAAACAAACCCGGTCGAATAGCATTGGGGCCATTGGAAACTCGATTCGATCCGTTGGGAACTCTATTCGATATGTTGGAACTCGATTCGATTTGATTGGTAGAAAACTTGATTTGATTCATTTAGGATACTCGACTCGATATGTTTGAAATATTCGACTCGATTCATTTGTAATATTCAACTCGATTCGTTTGAAATATTCGACTCGATTCGTTTATGATATTCGACTCGATTCTTTTGTCTATTTGATTCGATTCGTTTGGCCTCTTCGATTCGATTTTTTTACCTTAATACATATTAGCTTGACAAATTGAGTTGTGAGATTAGATAAAAAGTAGTTGATTAACACTTATATTTGTTAAAAAGTTACCCGTGCTCATTTGAAGAGAGGTGTTACCATCAAATCTGAAAGAAATGGGACCCATGTGAGTTTCTTTCCCCTTTTTGTGTTATGTTTTTTTGCTGCTGTGTGCATACTCATATGTGGTTAGTTAATACACTTACCTTAAGTGGCAAGTGTATGCTATATGAACGATTAATGACTGATATATTAATGATATAGAAAAGGTTAAGAGTATGTGTCTAATTATAGGAATAATGATATGAAGAAATGTATGTATGAATGTATAGTTGTATGGTAATATGAATGTCAAATGGTAGGGACCATACCCTAATAGTATCTGAGATAGAAGAGACCAGACCCTAACAAATTCTAAGATGGTATGTAATTAGTAAGTTAAAAGAAGAAATTATGAAAGTATGAAAGAATTTATGTATGTATGAAAGAAAGTTAAAAATGTTAAGTATGTAATATGTATCTTAGGATACGTATATATAAGTATGAAAATGTATTGTATGTTGCCTGATTAACTAGAACTCACTCAGCGTAGCTGACATTTAATATGCACGCTTGAAAATAGGATAAAGCAGCTAGCTTGAGGGAGACACATGGCATTTGACTGAAGAGGCTGCCATCTTGAGAAGAAATGTTGTTTAGGACAAGTCTTTCATGTTTTGTAATATATAATTGAAGTTTTAAGTCTCTCGCGTAAAGTTTTGTTTCACTATGATATTTAGAACTATGTTTAAGAGTAAACCCAATGCCAAAGTAGGGCACCTGGGCTTAGGCCTTGCAAGTTGGTATCGGAGCATATCGAGAGAAATAAGCATCCTATATGCCTAAACTCGAATAGAATGAGACTAAGTGAAAGAAAAGAAAGAAGAGTGCAGTTCAAGAAAGCCATGTGTCGCTTAAGCAAGCTCGAGAACGGTAAGGTACATGATTAAGTTCATGTAAATATTTAAAAATATATGTATATGCGTGCTAAATGAAAGTAAAATGTATGAATGCTATCTTAATTGCTAGAGAGGAATGTGTATATGCTAGCTTAATTTCTAGGGATAAGAATGCATGTTATATGTATGTTTGAATAATTGTGTAAATAGTAGAAACTAGCACAAGTGAAATCATGAAGAAATGCATCTAGGACTTGAGGAGTAATGTAAAAGTTAATTACACTCAACCACTGTCATCAAGTACTTAACTTACAAATCATGTGCTAAATAATTCTGGGATTGATAACGTTTGTGTTTGCTTAGATAAATGATATGATTATTGCTACAAAGGGACGAGCTCAAGTAGGTCGTAATGGACGCTGTGGTAGGACACGTGCCAACCAGACACCCTTTTTAAAGAAGGTGTGGCAGAGGGATATACGAAAGCAATAGGACTCTGGAGCTTGTAGTCGAATACACTAAGGGAGTTGCTCACCTTCTTTGCACTCTAATTCCAATAATGCTCGCTGAAGCATTAAATGTTGCCCAAACTTGGGATCGAAGTGTAAGAAACCTGAAAGAAACTAAGGCAAGTCATTTTAAATGAATTAAAACATGTAGCATGACTGCAATAATTAACTCCATAAGGGAACCTTCTAGGATCGTGGGTGACAAAGCGAATGTTGAGAAAGTAGAGGTAATTGAAAAGAACGGGTGGTTGTCAAAGTATTCCAACTGAAAAAGGAACGAAGGGATGAGGCTACATTGTGTAGCGAATATGAAAAAAGGAAACTAGGAAGAATGTAGTTGTGTACATGAGACTTTATGGAAGGGACCACTAGTAATACTTTAGTTTAGATCATGAGAATCGTTAAGAATTGTAATATAGAACTACAGGGACATGAGTTCCCTGCTACTCCTTATGTTCTGACCTTAGAAGGGTTCTATGTGGTTTTAGGGATGGATTGGCTATCTGAGTTTGAAGCTCAAATAGCGTGTAAGAGTGTCTTAATAAGATTAATATATTTGGAAGGAGGTATATTGACGGTTTATGGTGATAAAGAAAGTTCAGGTCTCAATGTTAGTCGATGAAAAAAGACGAAAGAAGTAAAAGATGATCCTGTAGTGTGTGACTATCCAGAAGTGTTTTCAGAAGACCTTCCGGGGTTGCCACCAGAACAAGAGGTAGAATTCCAGATAGACTTCATACCAAGAGAACAACTCATCACGAAAGCACATTACCGCCTGGCTCCGTCCAAGTCCAAGATGAAAGAGCTAATGTCCCAATTGCAAGGATTCCTCGATAAAGTTATTAGAAAAATCTACTATAATAAATAAAACATTTTTCTAACGCTAAGGGTATACATCCTTAACACCATTCTCCTCACTTGCCACGTCTGCGCCGCTTCAGCTTTATTCACATCATTCAACTTAACCCTTCAACACCATTCAACATATGGGTAAACCCATTCTTCATCATTCTTGATTTCCTATCTTTCTTTTTTATTTAATACAATTTTTATATTTAAAGTATATGTTTGAAATTATAATATTTATTAAAATAAAGTAAAATTCATAAATTAAAAAAGTGGAAACGATTACATTAATTAAAAAAAATATAAACCAAAAACTAGAAAACTAGAGAAAAAAACTAATAAAAAGTAAACATAAATAAGTAAATAATAAAATAAAAAATAGAAAGTTAAGTTATATTTTTGGTAAATTTTGCATTTCAATGTCAACGCCATGTCGAGCTCATGTCCTTGAAGATGGCTAAGATATCGCTTTAAGAGATCGAAATCTTTTCGCTCAGCCTCCATTAAATGAAGTTTTTTCCCGTTCTATTTCAGTCATCTATTCGCTTATTTTTTCCTCATTTTCATCTTCTCAATCTGCAACTCATTAAAACTTGTATACTCATCCTTTATAGAGTTCAACTTCGGGTCATCGCTTGAAGACGATCCGATTCCTTTTCCTTTTCCTTGTCCCTCCCAATTGGACGTTCCGGTTCAGCTGGATCGTCATCGTTAAACTCCATATTAAGATCTTGGTTACAACGGGCATCCGAACCACCCATTCTAAAGTCTTCACTTTAAGACTTTTTATGTCCGCTTCACCAACTCAACCTCTTTCGACACTGAATTCCAGTTCGAACACCATCGAACAATTTCTTAAATATTTGGGTAGGGAAAGACATGCTTATGTCTGGAAACATATCGATCATTTGTCAACTTGTAAATATCGGTGTCATTACTACCACTCTATGGATTATTCTTGGCATTGATTTAAAGTTGTTAAACCATCCCACCTTTTTATTCATCTCCCTCCACTTTTCCATTTATGTAACCATGTGTCCGATACGTCGGGAGTTGTAACAATTCATTATATTTGAGTGTGACGACCTTCCAAAATTTCAGTGTTGTTTGAGCAATACCTAATAACGTATAAATAAAATTTAACAGGTAAACAAATTTAAACAATTGAGATCGTTAAAAAAAATAAAAAATTGTAAAAAATACACTTTTACACTTTCTTGCTTTCTCTAAACCAACTCCGAATAATATAATGATCTGTTATATGATTTGCCGAAAAAAAGTGTAACATTCGTCAAATTTAAACCTGAAAACGACCCGTTAAAATTTTTCTTGTTATTATTATATTTATTTATGTTTTTATTAATCAAACTTTCGTTATTAAATAAAGATGATGAACTATTATCATTTTTTGTTCTCTTACAAAAATGATATGATGTAGGTGATTGAGGGTGCACCATACAGATGTGGGGAACTCTCTCTCTCTCTCTCTGTATATATATATATACATATATATATATATATATATATATATATATATATATATAACATCTATACTATATTACAATACATATAAGAAAGACAAAATTGCCTTTTCACAAAAAAAACTCTTGAATTTAAGAGTTTTACCAATCACAATGCATTTTGTACAACTTTGTGAAGCACATGTCCGATATGACTGCATTTGTGTCCTCTCAAAACCGGGTATCAATTTGATTCAAAATTCAAATGAGCCACCTCTTCTCTCTTCAATATTGGAATTCCCTTCTCGCAAGATCTCACAAAAAAACCCTAGATCTATTCCTTTTTCATCGTCGTCACCTCCCAACGGCTTCATTTCATCTTCGCGCTATGATTCAACTCCCTTGAAGCGAGTCCAGGTAAGTACAATGGTTTCTTAATACCTTACCCTAATGATCTCTTTGATTTTTGTGATCGGTTACGCGGGATCGTTGGAACAATCTAATGTTATGATGCTAAAAATGCATATCTTACAGAGATGATTATATTTGTTTCTAATAATTCACTTTTTAAGATAATATATATATTGTATGATTTTGACAGGAGGCGTTTACTCTGTAGTGGATGTGTTACAGGTGCCTTAAGGATCTAGATCAGGCTTTGTTTGGGATAAAAAAGACCATGTTTTCACAAATTATCAAGTTATTACAGAGGTATCCGATCTTAGGTTTTTTTCTTATCATATTCTCCTCATTTTTTTGTAACTTTATGCATCCATTGCGATTAATATTGATTATATCACTACTTATCATTCACGTATTGTAAGTGAAACAATGGAAGACTTGGCTTTCTGTATTTGTTTATCATAACATATGGGATTCTGAAAAGTAATTCTTGAGGAGTCATATAAAAGTTAGTTTTCATTGTTTTGATATTTGGGTAAGCCACTTTATCCTCGAACCACGTTAAACGAGTTCCTTTATTTAAGCTTAAAGAGTTAGTAATATTTGTCTTGAATTGATATTTTTTAGACATATTTGAGTCATACGTATGAACCAGATAGCTTTTTGTGATTCAAAATATTAAAATTTTTATGTTTGATTAGGTTTTATTGAATTTATGTATAACCGATACTATGTTTCAATAGTTTGTATATAAGACTGGAACATAAATCCATGTGTAGGTTACAGTAGCTCATATTGAAGAGCTTGAGTTATGAGTCCAGTTATATTGGATCCTGATTCTGAAAAAATAATTTGGTTGATCTTTACAAGAAGTACAAAGGTCATATAGACATATGCATATATTGTAATCATATATAACCATGATTCATTTCGTTTTAAGATTCATTTTCTAACATCTATAATGTTCCATAAGTCTTCTGTTCCATGCTTTGCTCAGATCCTAAGCTTGATTAACATATTTGCAAAGATGTACTTGATGAGGCAATTTCTACCGGTAAGTGTAAGGACCTATTTTGTGACTTGTGATTGCAAATGAAAAGTAATCGCCTAGGGTGAAGCGATTACTACGAAGTGAACGCTTATGGTGAAGCTGGAGTGGTTACTTTAAGAAGTGACCATTTATGAAAAGTCAACCAAAGTTTATCAAATATGTGGCAAACAAGTTTTTGAAACAAAACCACCCACAAACCCATAGTGTACGGGAATGTAAGTCCTATCATATGCTAGTATAGATTCGTTGATATTGTTTCATTTTGTGTCACGTGGTGCTCGTATATTTCTTTGAATTGTATCATTTCTAAATGCAGGTCAAAGAAAGATTCAGATGACTTATATGCTAACATTTCACAAATGCAAAGTGAAATAAAAGGAAGGGTAGACTCGATCAATTAGTCGTTGGTTAGTAAATTTGGTGGTTATAAACCGTTTTCAGAATGTACTGTAAAAATGCAAGGGGATTCTAAAGGGGTTTATGCAATTAAACTTTACAGGTTAGAACATTGACTGATATTTGGTTTTATATCAGCGTTTATTTGTTTAGTTTGATTCGCATATATTAAAAACTGATTAAACATAGAGTAATTCTTGTACAATATACAAATTTGAACTTGAAATGAAAATTGATTAACTAAAGTTTGATTTGATTCAAGTATATTAATAACCATTAACTGAAACTAAACCAAAATTAATTGAGAACTGAATTAACAAAACATAAAATTACCTGAAAGTTCGGTTACGGTTTTGGTTTTGTACCCTTGGTGATTCGAGTTACAAAAACCATACATATCTTTATGTATTTTCAACTTATTTCTAAATTTTATACATCCATTTTAAGTACATGAAGAAATTTACATATTTTAGAGATCTATAAGTGGTTGAGTTTTGTGTTAATGAATTCTCCTAACATATACAAATTTGCTCTTGGGAAATCTGTGCTCGCCACCAAGAGGAGCTATCCCTAAAAGATAATTCTTAGTACACTGTTTTGCGTCTTGAGTATTTGTATTTATCGTTAATGTATTTTTCGTTTTATTTATGTAATAAATATTAAGTTATCTTTATAGTTCGTTAAGGTATAGTCTAGTTTGTAGGTTCTCAGCTACACAGGAGTAACTCGTAACACGAGGGTGCGGAATCCCCTACGTATACGATACGAGTGTTTACACGAGCAATACGTAAATCACACGAAAACACACAAACACAAAGGAATACTTGTTATATTGCGATATAGATAAATAAAGACATCAAACACGTAACACCAAATGTCACAAACACGGCCGTCAAAAGTTAATCCAAAAAAGCCGAAGTTAGGGTATACATAATACCTCAACTTCGCCTAGCATGCTAGGCGAAGTTGTCCCTAACTTCCCTTGCCCCACAAGTTCGCTAAATACTAAAAGCAAACTAAAAAAGTTCAACAAGATAAGAACAATGTAACGATTACAGACACGATAAGCACGAGATAAATGAACTACTGGCATCATGCACCAACAGACTCCCCCTTGGCAGTAGCTTCATATCTCTAACACTTTAGCCCTGTCTTGTAATCCAAAAAATATCACGTACCCACCGTCTTCAAGCATGAACACCATGTCTCACACAGACAGAGACCACCCTCTGGTGCTTATTCGCTTCGTATTTCCACGCAGGTATATAGAAAATCTTCTTATCATTGAGTACCTGTAAATCAGCTTGAGACAAATTAATCAAGTGCATTGGATCATACACTCTCAAGATCTGATGTTCGTCTTCATCTTCCATCACGGCTTCAATAGTTTGGCAATCAACATACCACCACTTGAGATCCTTCAACACATCCTAGGGCATAAGCTTCATAGGAACCTCTTTCAAACACTGAATCGGCTTGTACTTCATCACCATCCAGGGCTTACCATCAGCCCCTGTTCCCCGTTCCTTATCTTCAATTAGCTTTCCCTTTTGAGGCTTTAATAACTCAAACTTTTTCTCTTTAACACTTTCCTTCCACACAATCTTTCCAACCCATCTCGCAAAGTCATCATCACTTCTATTAATCAACCATAAACGAGCCAAATCTTTCACTTCACACTCAGGCAAAGTGTTAAGCGATCTCAATGCCTTAGAAAAATATTGAATACCGTCATATCTTTCTATCACAAACAACTTTAACTGCTCATCATACAACCAGCAAATAATACATTTCTTCGATTCAGCATAACCTTTGATATTATAACTCTTCTTGTACATCGCGGGTACCACTGGCTTCTTAGTTTTGAAAAACCACTGAGCACAGCCTTCTTTCCACCTAGTATGCTCCTCCCACTTAGAGTCTCCCGACACATTTCATCTTGAACCAGTTTCTCTTGATCAACGCTTGGAATATTATGCTCAACATCATCATCAATTATCTCTCCTTCCTCTAACCCACTATCAATCTCTATATGTTCACCATTTTTCTCAATCTCACTCATAGTCAGCACATCGTCACCCAACTCATCCTCATCATCAACAACGACTGTCTCACCACCTGCATTGCCCGATGGACCAGCAGACTCCCCTGAGATGTGGAAGCTCCAAGAGTTTGTTCAGTTCTTAGCAGCTCACCACCTGCATCTTTCGATTCATTGGGATCATCATCTTTGTATTGTCTTTTCTTCGTTCTTAACTCATCACCCTTGCAACTCGACTCCACCTGAGATGCTAAGAACTGTTTTAGCTTATCAAACAACTTACCATGCTCAACAAGAAGTGCAGTCTGAAGTTGATTCTCTACCACCAAACGATTAATAGCTTGAGTTTGAATAACATTCACCTTTGACTTTGCAGCAACCACCCTATCAAGAGCCGCAATCGTCTCAGAATCAGACAAATTAGGATCAAAATCAAAGTTCATGTGTGAAGTATCCTGAGCATACGGTGGTGGAATATCCAAGCTTACAGGAATATCAGATGTCGGCTGCATAGTAACTGTGGGTGAAATAGAAATAGACAACCCTACAGTTGCTACAAATGTGGACTCAACAAACCTAGCAACCACTTCTGATGGAGTAATAGTAGGAGGGGGTAAAGAAACATTCTCCGGTGCTGACAACTGGACCGTGGATGGAGCTATACCAGATGGTGAAGATATGGCCACCATTGGTACACTCGAGGTCACCGGCAATGGATCAGCCGAAGAAGGAGGTAACATAGACATACCATATAACGATAATGGGGAAAAATGGACCACACTTGAACTTTCACCAACTTTGGCCTTCTTTGATCTTCGTACCAAACGACACATCTCCTCCTCATAATTTGATTCACTATTATCTGAATCTTTCTTTCGTTTACCTTGGATTCTTTCTTGTCTGGAAAGAACTCTCTGTGCTTCCACAACGTCATCCGTGGAGGAATAAGATAAAGTTTCCATAAAATCCACCACAGAGGCAACAGACGGACCCACCGAAGCATCAATTGTAGAAACATGCACACTTGAAACATCAACCACTAAGGCAAGAATTTCAGCAGGATCAACCCTATCCATGTCAAAGAACCCTTGCCCTCCAAAGGCAACTTCAAGATCAACCTGTTCGGCAGGAGGAACAACTGGGTCAAAAATAGATACCTCTTGAACTACCTGTGGTAGTGGAACCAAATGAGGTGGTTGAGGAACAGCAGCTTGTTGTGGAGCTGGATCATTAAACTCATCCTCTGGTGGAGCAACATAAGCAGGATTGACCAAATACCCAAACAGTGCTGTGTACCTTGGCCTAATTTCAGGCTTGCTTCGCGCACTGGACGACTTACATTGTGCAAAAATCCTCTTGCTTATACTTTCAACAAAGGAGATCGGGCGACGTTGTGGTAGATTGCGGGAAACATGGTTCAAAATCATGTGTAAACGTTCCCGAGCCAAAGCTCTCCGCTGACAATCAATTTCAAAAAATACCATCTGACTGAAACTATACGGCTTGTTGTAAGTCAAAGCGGTCATTGCGGACTACATCATTACACCCATGCCATCAGAACCAGCCTTGTGACCAGACATGCACACAATCAACATGTGCATAAAGAACCGCCACTGGTCCAACAGGAAACCCTTTATCCGTTGAGAATCTCCCAACGGACCCTAATACCCCATACGAAGAAAGGCTCCATTTCTGAACGTAGCCGAAAACTCGGTAGGATCCTGAGTGGTTTCAACCCCAAACTGTAAGGCTTCCCTGATCTGATTCGCCGAGAACTGTACTACTTGATTGTTCACAGTAGCACGCATTACCGGTAGTTCAACCCGACAATCATATTCCACCGTCCTCCAAAAGTCTTCAATGTTAGGGAGTGATATCGGCAGAGTAGTTGTGATAGCATGGAATATTCGTGAACGAATAAGAAACGAGATTATCTCCGTATATCCTTCAGTTCCACGACTATCCGGATCCAAAGTGACATATATGTTGTGACCCGGAAAGAACTGTCTCTTATCACCATCACCTTCGTCACCACCTATCCCACCAGCACCAGCCACAACTGCCATATCTGCAAAAACAAAACGAGTTAAGTTACGTAACTGGTTCATACAGCTTAGAACTTCGTTGAATTGACAGGGCGAAGTTGTGGCATTGGCGAATTTGTTATCTTCGTTGGGGATAGATCTTCGCTTGTAAGCAACACATCTTAATATGCAGGTAACAGATAATACACTAATTATGGCCTCAACACACAAGTATAGTACCGAATATAGACTAAAGGGCAGGAGACATTCAGCGAAGTTGTCATAAGGGCGAAGTTAGGGTTAACTTCGCCATACCTAACTTCCCTGCTTAAACAGCTTAAATCCAGACCATGTTTGATGAAAATATGGACAATCAGACATTGATCGCTTGTATAGGATAATGCGATTCAGGCTTCGAACATACATTTATCTTCAAAACAATCTTTAATCAATCAAAAATAGTGTCAATATGGTTTGTTAATAAGACTGATTAAAACATGACATTGTGGAACAGATTAACAACCAAAAGATATGAATTATGACTAAACATAGGTCAATGAACCTTAATATCAGACGAGAAACTGATAAAAACAAGTTTGAATCAAAGGTAAGTTCGCCGAGGGTTTAAGAAATAATGGTTTGACCGATTTTAACCATATGTCCACCTTTTATAGTTTTCAAAAAACCTAGTGGCGAAGTTAAGTTAACTTCGCCCTATTGTTAAGTTCCCCATGGATATAAGTTCGCTAGAACGACAACTTCGCCAAAGCAAAGTTAGTTAAGTCGATCAAAATGAGTAACCAAGATTTTGATGAGAATAACCATAAGAAAAACTACAAAACAATGGTTAAATAAAATAATGGGATCAAATTTCAGTCTTGCAAAAACCTAACATGTTTTTAGAAAATATCCAAAAAGGAATCATACTAATTAAGAGGTTGTCACACAGATCCATGTTCAACGTTATTGTGACATAGAGAAATAGGTTGTAGGCATGTATAAAACTTAGTATGGTTTTCATTGCTTCTGTGATACAGATTAAGTTCAACTAAGCTCAAAATTTAGATGGACATCACTTGAGAAATTGTGATGCCTACTATCTATTCTCAAGGCGTATTTGGCTTTCCCCAGATCACCCCGAGTTGACTTTGATCCGTACGCTGTGTTCTCAAGTCTCATTTAAAGAGGGGAGGGGAGGGAAATGAGAAAAAAATGGGAAGGAATCATGTTCCAGAGATTTTTTAACAAGAGGAGGGGAGGGGAGGGGAGAGAAAAGGCTAGAAAACTTAAGTCCATACCCATCCTTCCAAATTGGAGAGATTAGGAGAGAAAATGTGTGTATAACATTAACTACCAATTAACTCCTACATTTTCTTTCCTTTTCTTCCATTTTTCATTAAACTCGGGAACAATGAAGTGACACATTTTCCTTCCCCTCTCTTACTTTTCTCTTTCAATTCTCCTCCCTTTCTTTTCTCTCCTTAAATGAAACTCGGGAACACAGTGGTAGTGTTTGATCAATCATTATGCACAGTTGTCTCTTCGACACTTTCAAATTGCTTGCACAAGACTCAGTTGATGCTATATCTTTGATATTTGTGACTTGATGAACTTAGTAAAACATAATAATAATAATAATAATAATAATAATAATAATAATATATTTTTTTTAAACTATAATGAATGCCTGCAAGTCCTGAATCTGGATCACTGCAGAAAACTAACACAATATTCGCTGGGGATCAAGACACTCACGGGCTCGTGTATGACTGGGTAATCACTTTTATGCCTATCATTCGGAGAGATATATGTAGAGACATGCACATTTCAAAATGACTCTCCACAGTAAATCGAGTAGTTTTAGTTTGCATCACTTCCACTTTTACGCAACATAGAAAGCTACCATAACATACAATGACTGTTCTAGGGACTTTTAGGCCTAGTAACTTCACCGGTTAGGCACACAAAATCAGTTTATCTATCACTTTCCAAGGTTGGATCAATTTTCACTTTTAACATCAACTTTGAAACTTTTTGCGAAGTTATAGACTAAAAAATATATCACTTCCCTAAAACAAATTTTATATTCAAACGCCCCGATCAATTCGAAGTCTTTAGGTAAACGGCTATCCTGAAGATCCAGTGGTTCAGCAGGACCAACCACATATGAATATGTGTCCATCCGACTAAGAATAATCGACATAATTTTCAGCGAAGGATTAAAAACTCATCATAAACCGCCCCGGTCGCATTCAGTTATTAGGTTAATGGCTATCCTTATAGTCTACAAGTAGATCTAAGGACCAAACATATTCAGGAATATGTACTTCAAACATAAGCTACCGACATAGTTTTCAGCGATAGTGATGTTTTTTTTTAAATAGAAACACAAGGAAAACAAAGTTACTCGGGATTGATCATCCCATTAAGCTCAACAAGGTTTTGAAAACAGGATCGGTCAAACGCTTTTGTAAAAAGATCGACAAAATTATCCAGTGAATCAACCTACGTATTGTAGGTTCCCAGCCGGATCTACACAGGAGTACCTCGTAACACGAGGGTGCGGAATCCCCTACGTATACGATACGAGTGTTTACACGAGCAATACGTAAATCACACGAAAACACATAAACACAAAGGAATACTTGTTATACTGCGATATCCATAAACAAAGACATCAAACACGTAACACCAAATGTCACAAACACAGCCGTCAAAAGTTAATCCAAAAAAGCCGAAGTTAGGGTATATATAATATGACAACTTCGCCTAACATGCTAGGCGAAGTTGTCCCTAACTTCGCGTGCCCCACAAATTAGCTAAATACTAAAAGCAAACTAAACAAGTTCAACAAGATAAGGATAATGTAACAATTACAGACACGATAAACATGAGATAAATGAACTACTGGCATCATGCACCAACATATTTCGCTAAAGATGTTTAGCGAACTAGATCTAAGTTATTATCCCTCCTGATTCGTTAAGGATGTTTAATGAATCAGGGGGTGATTCGTTAAGTTATTTCATTTTAGTGTATGTAACGAAGTGGATTTTAGTTCGTTATGGAATGTTAACAAACTAGATCCATCTTCTATTTATAGTGGCCTTTGTCCACAATTAATGTTAAGTTTTGAGTTTAATTATCGAACCTCTGCCCAGATTCACTCTCAAGCTTCATACTAATATTATCACATACATACAATTAACATATACATACATATAACGCATTAACTGACGATCAATGGCAATTACGAACTAGATCCGTGTTAGGTTAATTATACATATATCATATCTGAGATCTATGTTATTGATTAATGAGATCAAAAAAGTGGTATCAGAGCTTTCGGTGCTCTTTTGCTCTTGATTTTGATAGTTAATTCGTTATTAATTGACTTTTAATTGTTATTTTGTGTTAAATTTAGATTCGGTTTGATTTTGAATCGCATTGTGTGAATTGGATTGATTATAGACTGATTGGACTGGATTTGTGTTTGGTAAGGTATAGGAGAGGTTGTTGTGATTCGGATTGGTAATTGTATTGAGTTTGTAAGGTTTGTGGTTTGGATCTGGTTGTGACCGAAACAGGGGATGGTTTTTGGTTAGATCGGATACTTGTTAATCGATTATTAGTTATGGAATGAGGTGCATTGGATTCGTGTTGTGATTACGAGTGTATTGGTAGTTTGTTTGAGTGATTTGGTTAAGTATTGGTTGAGTAATACAACTTTAAATTCAGGATCTGTGTTCATAAGCTTTCCAGAAACCTGGAAATTTGAGTTTGAAGGTTTGAAGATTTGAAGATTCGCTTTAATTCGTTAACCTTTCAGCTTGATTCGTTAATCTTTCAATTTGATTCGTTAACAGTTTGGCTAATTCTTTAATCACATTAGCTAATTTGTTAAGATCATTCTCAGAATTGTGAACCAATTCGCTAAGTTTTCTAGTTCGTGTCAACTGTTTCGTGTGACACATCCTACCTCGGTAACTGTTTTATAACAACTTTTTCCACGTGGCATTTGTTGTCAGAAGTTTGTTACAACCGTTTTAACAAACTGTTTCGCTATAAGTTGATTTGTTATCAACTGTAGCTGCTTCGTCATCTAATTCGCTAAGCCTTCTCTTAGTGATTCGTTAAAGATAACTTTCTGATTCGCTAAGCTTATCCTAAGTGATTCGTTTAGCTAATTCATTAGTAAACCATCTGAGTCTTTGACTTATTTCGTCAAATCAATTTGTTGACCAGATTCGTTAACTTCTTTCAGTTTCGTTAAAATTATTTTTTGATTCGTTACCTGATCAATATTAACATCGTTAAGTTGTGATTCGTCAATTACTGTTCACGGTTCGCTACAACTATTCACAGTTCGTTACTCTTACTGTTCACAGTTCGTTATTCTTATTTTCAATTTTAAACCCTTAGAGTTTGAGATTTATCATTTGACAAACATGGCTGGTATGTATGCACTAGCTTCACATAATATGTTAATGCAACAAATGCTGCAACTCGATACTGAAATAGGCTCACATTCGAAACATCCAAGGTTGATGAAATTTAGCGATTTTGCTAAATGGGAACCCCGTTTCCGTGGTCATTTGGGTTCTATTCATCCTGACTACTCGTATTGCTTAGATGAGGTATATGTTGTTCCAATGATTGGAGATGACACTATTCATCCTGACTATACTCCTAAAGCTATTTCTCAGTATTCACAAGAAGAGAAGAAAGCATTAGAGATTGAGACAAAGGCTTATTCTACTCTTACTATGGCTTTACCCGAAAACATCTTTCACCAAGTGGGTAGCATAAAGATCTGTGATTCCTTATTTCAACATATTCGTATGAGGAGTATGGGGAATACAACTGAGAGTAAGAAGGTAATACTTAAGTTTCAATTTCGAAACTTTAACTTATTGAAAGGAGAAACAGTTGAGGAAATGACTACTAGGTTTAATCACTTGATTGCTGAGATGGACAAAATGAAATTGGAAACATCCGAGGTTGACAAGATTTACACTATCAAGAGTGCACTACCAAGTTCTTATTCTACGTTTTTAATGGTTCTAAAAGAGAATAACTATTTCACGAATGAAGACTTGACTGCAACTGAATTCTTGCAAAAGATTGAAGCAAGAGAATACGATCTTAAATGTCAGAAGTCCTCCAAGGAAAGTCAAGATCCTGCTTTCTATGGTGGTAGTATGCCTCTAAGTTCAACTATTTCTCCAATCACTGCATTTCTTACACAGAATGCAAGTGAAAATGAAACAACCATCTATAATGAACCAAGAGCATGTTTTTACACTGTTGGATCACCTGGTATCTCTGTTGGATCTGGAAATTCATCTACTACAAATCCATTTGCTTCACCACCTAGTGTAAACATGAAGGAAGCTGAACAAAATTTTTCTTTTCTGACAGCCTTCATACCTTCATATGAAAATTTGGTAAGTAATAAGATAGCCACAAGTGATCTGACTGATGAAGATTATGATCAGATTGATCCAGATGATTTAGAGATCATGGACTTGAAGTGGAACATGGCTATGGTTGTCCGTAAGGTTAAGAGATTTATGCAAAGGACTGGCAAAGATCTTCCTGCCTTGAAAAAGAAATTGGGATTTGACAAGTTAAAAGTGAAATGTTACAAATGTCAAGAGTTCGGGCATTTTGCAAAAGAATGTGACAAGCCGAAAAATGAGTATACTGGTCCTCGTGGTCA
This sequence comes from Bidens hawaiensis, assembly GCF_021521415.1. Classification (NCBI taxonomy): domain Eukaryota; kingdom Viridiplantae; phylum Streptophyta; class Magnoliopsida; order Asterales; family Asteraceae; genus Bidens; species Bidens hawaiensis. The sequence goes on from NW_027493848.1 coordinate 33,352, forward strand.
AAATAAAAATTCTTCTACACCACGAGGTAATGATGCTGAAAATAAACCGTCTACTTCTGGGTCACAAGCAATGTTAGCTGATGGAAATGATTGGTCACAACGATTGCTGTGTAATGATTGATGTGCTTGAAGTAGTCAAACCATAAATAAATAAAATTATACTAATCTAGACACTAAGTAATACTCTAGACCCTTAAACTAAACTTAAACTACTAACCGGCAAGTGAACCGGTTGACTCTAGTACAGCTAAGTAAGTCCATATATCGAACCCACAAGACTCTTTAAATTACGAAACTATCAAATTAGACTCCAACTACAAGACACGACTATTTATTAAAAATATTTGTGGGGTATTTTAAAACTAATTAATTAAAACTCTAATAATAATTAACAAATGATTACTTTAATTTAACTATTAATAAACTAATTAATATAATAATAAAACAAACCCTAATTATTATAATAATAATAAAACATAATCATTACTTATTAATTAATTAATAAAACTTAAACCCTAATAAGTTTTAACTAATAAACAATTTAGAAAACTTGGATTAATTCATATGATTAAAATAACTACCCATGCCGGAATCCCCAAAGTTACGGTTATTAATTTAAATGGAAAAAAACGCAAGTTATGGAACCGGGATCATAAGATAGACCCTTGACAGAAAACCCGAACAGGACCCTTGAACTTCAAGAAGACGCCTATGGATTTCTAACAAGTTTTAAGACTCACCAGTTTTATATTAAACTTTCTTACGGTTATTTAATCGCTTATGTCTAAGTATCTTTTATGACGAAAACCTACCTTACAGCGCGGAATTCAAAAGATAGCAAAGCAAACCCAATTAATTTAATAGACTAAGCTGACAATCAAATCTAGACAGGCTTCTTATGAAGAACTAAATCTAGAAATCCCGACAAGCAAAGATCTATTAATAGCCTATCACTTTACAGCTTTTTAGACTAGCAGCTCACTTTTATTTGTTTAATTGATTTTATTGTTTCTATGATCTTAATCGGTATCAATCATAAACTAGTCAAGAACACACAGTAAATGACCTAACAAAACCCTATCCTATGAAACAATCAACAAGGGTAATGTGAAACAATAAATTCAAGTAAACAAAACCAAGCAATAATATGCATCAACTAAATAAAACTCAACCGTTTACTTAGAACATAATATCCATAACGAAACGAAAATCCAAATAAAATCAAACCGAACTAAGGTTCATCACGACCTAGGAAGTCTATGGAATTTAGACTAGCATCATAAAGTCTAAATCACACAAAACAAATAATAACGAAAACATGGTGAAAGTATAAGAAACGGGGAATCGAAGATGATAAAACCCGTAAACTCGAACGTGAACGTGTAGCTCTTCACCGGATGTTCTCTCGCCTTCAAAATCACCAACAAACTCTTTAAATAGCTCCAAGAACTCTCCAAAATCGGCTGGTGGCTTTCAGGTTATGTCAGGTTTAAGTTAAAGGTGTTTAAATAGCGAAAACAAGGCCCGACAATAAGCAAAAACGAATTAAAAACCCATCAGCATTGCCTAGGCACTGCGCTACGGGCTTTTTTCCTTCCCCCTTCGCGCGACACGGAGTGCTTCTCCAAGGGGGGCGGTCAGACCGGTTCTCTGTTCTTGTTCTTCCGGACGCGTTCCGTATCTTCGTTTCGGCTCGTTTTAGCTCGTTTTTCACCCTTTTTAATCATGATCAAATCCCGGAACCTACGACACACAAAAACGTTAGTAGTATACAAATCTTGACTAAAAACGAACAAAAACAATTAAAATATTAAATAAAATAAACAAGAGAAACATATATATTTAGCATTATATCAATGATAATCAAGCTAATTTGGCTATGTTTGGGCTAACTAAAGACTTTCAAAATGCAAGTGGAAGTGAGCTGTCCTCTGACATTGATTCTGAATCTGATTCAGACGACTCATGTGACAAGCCTCCAACTACTTTTGCTTGCATGGCTAAGATCAATGAGTTTAGTCATTCTATCTTTGCTCCTTTATCTGTTAAAGTAACTTATGTTGAATGTGAGTCTAATAAACCTAAGTTAGAGTCTTTGAAGAATCATAATGATAATTTAGTAAAAGAGTCTTTGAAGAATCATAAGGTGAGTCTACAATCTCTTGAATCTCAAATGAGATCTTGAGAGAAGATTGAAGCTTTTTCGTGAAGTAACCATGATCTTAAGGTTGAGTTATCTGTTAAAATGATAATCAATGATCAACAGTTTCAAGAAATCCTGAAACATAGATCAAAGATAACTGAACTTGAGAATGAGGTTCTCGAGTTGAAGAACTAAAGTCTTTGTTGAAAATGTTGACAAAGTGATTATTGAGGATGTGTTTGATCTCGAGGTAATACACAAAATCAAGAACATTCCAAGTTCTAATCACATTCTTTGTGAACCTCATGAATTTGAGGAAGCTGTGTATGGTTCATTCAAACCTCATATGAGAAAACAGGACCATGATAAAGTTAAACCAGTTTGGACTAAGAAACCAGAAAAGCCTAAAGTTTCTGATGAGGATTTGATGCGCTTTATCAATCCTACTATTTCAAAGTCGAAAACTGGTCATGTGTTTAAGTTGAAAGGGATTGAGACGATTTTCACTAAGAACGACATTCCAATTGGTATCATTAAACCAGAACTGATTGAAAGTGTTTTTCAGAATGAAACCTCTAAGATTCAAGATCTTGAACGTCGGTATGCTCAAGCTAAAACATCAATGACATCTGATCCTTTGACTAAAGCAAAACAAGTTTTAAAACAAGCTAAGAAAGTTCAGTTTGTAAAATCCACTGGAACTGATACTTTGCAAAGTTTTTCTAATTGTTCTAATTTGGATTTTTATCTAAAGAAGAAGTCAGTGTCATCCGATGATTTAACTAAAAGCTTTACCAAGAATGTGACTTATCATCCTTCTTTGTCATATGCTACTGTTAAACCTCAAAATGATCATGTAGACATGCGAAGTTGTTTTCTTTGCGGTCAACAAGGTCACGTTGTGAGGAATTGTGGACAACAGAAATTTCAAAATATCCATCCTTTTGTCAAGGACCATTCAAAACCGGTTCCTGTGATAAAGGAGATTCTGAAACGTCCTGTGTCATGTGAAGACGAAACACACATTATGTTTTCAAACGTGAATCCTCGAAAGGTAATTCATGTGAATGAAACTCATAGTCAAGTGAAACCAAAATTTGTTCCAACTGAGCCCATATGTAAGAACACAAATTCAAACATTGTTCAAGCTGCTTATATAAGACGAAAGTCTAAGAAGCCAGTAACTTATTCTCAAGTTGCTGAACAACAGTTAAATTCGGCTAAGTTTAAAATTTCTCAAGAAAACCAAAAGGTGCCCAAGACTGAGGCCTGTGCTTCCTTTTTGAACTAATCTTTTTCTTTTGTGTGTAGGATACATCCAAGACCATTTCTGGTGAAAACTGGATAATGGATAGTGGATGTTCTCGTCATATCACTGGAAATCTCAACCTCTTAACAAATGTGAGAAATATTCAAGGGGGTTATGTAGCATTTGCTGGGAATTCTGGGGGCATGACACACAAGAAGATGAAGTTTCAAATGATCACATTACTTTTGAAAAGGTCAATTACTGTGACAAGGTGGACCATAATTTATTGAGTGTGTCGCAAATCTGCGATAAAAAGTACACCGCGGTATTTACTGATAATGAGTGCCTTATCTTGAAACCGGGATACATGATTCTCGAGGACATGGTTGTCATGCGATCACCACGATCAAATGATATTTATTTCTTAAATATGAGTTCTAAAGTATCAAAGTCTATCGAAACATGTTTTGTCTCCAAAGCAACCGAGAATGACTCTATTCTATGGCATCGTATAATGGGTCACATACGTGTTCGAAAGATGAAATACTTAATGGCTAATGACTTAGTTGAGGGTGTCTCTCTGAAGAACTTTAAGTTATCTGATCACTGCATTGCATGCAAGAAGGGCAAGCAGAAGAAAACGGCTCATCCATCTAAGTTATTGAATTCCATTGATACTCCTCTTGAACAACTTCATATTGATCTCTTTGGTCCGGTGAATCGTGCGAGTATCTCTGGGGACTGGTATTGTCTTGTTGTCACCGATGATTATTCAAGATACTCATGGGTGTTATTTATGAGTTCGAAAGATCAAACGCCCATTTTCGTACAAAACCTTATCACTAAGATCGAATCACTATAAAAACACAAGTTGAGGAGAATTCGAAGTGATAATGGTACTGAATTCAAGAACACTGTATTGGTTTTCTTTTGCATTCAAAAAGGAATTCATCGAGAATACAGTGCACCTTATGTACCACAACAAAACAGTGTTGCTGAACGAAAGAATAGAAGGGTATTTCTTGGGATATGCGTCTCCAAAGAAACGTGTATTTAATTTTACTTCTGGTTGTGTTGAGGAATGGTATCATGTGGACTGCCAAAAGTACACCACTCCTCCTCAATGGAAAGGTCCTGACTGGATGTTTGACTATGATGGATTATTTAATTCATTTACTCCATCGACTGAAAACATAGACGAAAATCTGGTTAGAGCATACTTTGAAGATCATTTACCTATTCCAAGATTTTCAAGTACTAATGATGTTGAAGCTACAACTCCTGCTCCAACTGAAGATCTATGTGATGATAAACAAGCTGATAATGTATCTACTTCTTCATCAGATGACAATCAAGTTGGTGATCCGATTATTGAACTTGATAGTGATAATGTTTCATCTCCTGAACTTGGTGAACATTACACTAACTTATTTGATAATGTTGTTTTTCCTGAGAATCCCACTCTTCGGATTCATAATTATCATCCATCGGAAAACATCATTGGAGAACTTGATGTAGGCATTCAAACACGTCATCAAGTTGCTTCGTCATGTGAGAATAATGTATTGTGTGCATATGCTGATTTACATTCATCGGGAATTGTAAATCTTGCAAAATTCACTTGCTTTCTATCTCAAGTAGAACTGACAACAGCTCGTAAGGCACTTGAAGATCCTTCTTGGGTAGAAGCTATGCAAAAAGAATTACAACCATTTGCACGTTTGGGTGTTTGGGATTAAATTGACAAACCTGCTAGAGTCAAGAAACCTATTCCAAATAAGTGGGTTTTTAAGTGTAAGAAAGACGATCGTGGGGTGATAGTGAGAAACAAGGCACGATTAGTGGTGCAAGGTTTTCATCAGCAAAAGGGTATTAATTATACTGAAGTATATCCTCCAGTTGCAAGATTAGAGTCGATTCGAATCTTTCTGGTATATGTTGCTTATAAGAATATCAAGGTCTATCAAATGGATGTTAAAAGTGCTTTTTTTAATGGTGAACTATAGGAGGAAGTGTTTGTTTTACAGCCTCCTGGTGTTGAAGATCTTGATTATCCGGACCGAGTTTATCGATTAAACAAGGCCCTGTATGGTCTGCATCAAGCCCCGAGAGCTTGGTATGGCACGCTCGCCGACCATCTGACTGATAACGGCTTCAAGCGAGGGACTGTCGACTGCACTTTATTTCTTAAGACTGTTGGTGATGATCTTCTCCTAGTTCAGATTTATGTCGACGACATTATCTTTGGGTCTACAAACGACACGTTATGTAAGGATTTCGAGAAGTCCATGCAAACGAAATTCGAAATGAGCTCGATGGGAGAGATGAATTTCTTCTTAGGGTTGCAAGTTCACCAGTCTACAAACGGAATCTTTATTCACCAGACCAAGTATGTGAACGATGTCTTGAGCCGATTCAAGATATCTGCCGGAAAAATCCTTTCAACTCCTCTCCCTATGGGTCACGATTTATCACCGGATGAATTGGAGGATACCGTTGATCCTACCCACTATCGTGCCATGATCGGTTCTTTAATTTATCTAAAGGCTTCTTGTCCCGACATTATGTTTGCTGTTTGTCTTTGTGCTAGGTTTCAAGCAAGTCCACGAGTGACTGACCTAGCTGCGGCTAAGCGAATACTTCAGTATCTGAGGGGAAATCCAGACATCGGGTTGTGGTACCCCAAGGATGATAACTTTGAGCTTACTGCCTTTTTAGACTCGGACTATGGAGGTTACAAGATCAACTTCAAATCAATGATGGCAGGGTGTCAATTTTTAGGAAACCGGCTTGTTTCCTGGCAGTGTAAGAAGCAGACAACGGTCTCCACTTCAACCGCCGAAGCTGAGTATGTTGCAGCCTCGAGTTGCTGTTCCCAGGTTTTGTGGATACAACAACATCTTCTCGACTACGGTTTGAAGTTTCTTACTACTCCTATTTTGATTGATAACTTTGCTGCTATATCTATCACAAAGAATCCCATACAACATTCTAAAACAAAACATATTGTAGGTTCCCAGCCGGATCTACACAGGAGTATCTCGTAACACGAGGGTGCGGAATCCCCACGTAATACGATACGAGTGTAAGATATATAATACGTTGAGACGATACACAAACACACGTTACAATGCTAATAAACTGTAGGTTCCGGACGGATCGTACACGGGATGTCTCTAACAACGCAGGTGCGGAATCCCTGCGTAGGTAGATACGAGTGTAGAGTATGTAGAGATCGAACACACAAGCAATAAACCAACCACGTTATATTGATAACAAACACGTGACCCGAGGTCACCGTTACAGACTATGACACGTAACTCGGTTACTGAAAACTGAAACGAAAACCCTAAACCAACTAACTAAACTGTTTCGTCTGAAACAGTATATAAACACGACAACTTCGCCACAGGCGAAGTTGTCAATAACTTCGTTGATTCAACAAGTTCGCCATAGCGAACTTGTTGACAACTTCGCGCATTACAAAACAAACATAAACAAAACATAATTACATTACAGACTCGATTACAAATGCTAGACTATGAACTACTGACATACATGTACCAACAGACTCCCCCTTGGCAGTAGCTTCATATCTTGATCTTCAAATCTTGAGTCTTGTAATCTTTACCTCTACGCGTGCGCCCCTTCTCTCACACATACCGACACTACCCTTTGATATTTCCTAGCTTGATCCTTCCAAGCAGGAATGTAGAAGATCTTCTTCTCGTTGAGCACTTTCAAATCATCCTTCGATAGATTAACAAGATGCATCGGGTCGTACACCCGAAGTACTTCTTGTTCATCCTCATCTTCCATTACCGCCTCAGCTGTCTCACAATCCACGTACCACCATTTTAAATCTTTTAGGACGTTCTTGGGCATAACTTTCATCGGTACTTCTTTCAAATGACGGACTGGTTTATACTTCATTACCATCCAAGGTTTGCCGTCAGCCCTCATTCCACGATCTTTGTCTTCTATCAACTTTCCTTTTTGAGGCTTTAGGAGTTCAAACTTTTTGTCTTTAATGGCTTCTTTCCAGACGATCTTCCCAATGATTCTAGCCATATCATCATTACTTCTATTGATCAGCCCCAATCTCGCTAAATCTCTCACCTCACATTCTGGTAAGGAATTCAGAGATCTCAACAATCTCTTAAAGTACTGAATGCCGTCGTACCGTTTGATCACAAATAGTTTCAGCTCTTTGTCGTACAACCAGCATATGATTCCTTTCTTTGACTCTGCATAGCCCTTTATATTATAAGTCTTTCTGAACATCGTTGGCACTGCAGGCTTCTTGGTTTTAACAAACCACTGAGCACAGCCTTCTTTCCAGTTCGGCTGCTCCTCCCATACTGTATCTTCTATCACACTCTCATCCCCCAATTCTGATCTCTCAACAGCTGGAATCTCATGTTCCACTGACTCATCTACAATCTCACCTTCTTCTAATACATCTTCCACATTAATCTGTTCTCCAATCCTCTCAATCTCATCCATAGGCAACACGTCATCATCATCCATCAACTCATCGTCCTCCTCCTCATCCAACTCCTTCAACGCATCAATAACGTCTTCAACATCAGCGTCGTCATCAACAACTACAACATCATCACCAGCTGCATTTGTAGACTCCCCCTCAGTTGTGGAAGCTCCAAGAGCCTGAGAGGTTCTTGGCAGCTCATCACCTGCACCTGAAGGTGCATTGGGATCATCGTCATGATCTTCTCGTCTTTTCGTTCTCAACTCATCGCCCCTACACGTCTTCTCCCCCTGAGATGCCAAGTAATCCTTGAAGGCATCTATTATTCGTCCATGTTCTACCAGGAGGGCAGCTTGTAGTCGATTGGATTCCACTAGGCGGTCAATAGTCTTTGACTGTTCAGCAACAATCCGCTCTAGCGAAAGAATCCTCTCGGTATTTGAAGTAGGCAATGGAGTTGGTGGAACATCAGCAGAAGTGACCGCAGGTGGTACACTTGGTAATCCTGCAGTAGAGGTGATTGTCGACTCCACAAACCGTGCAACTACCACCGGTGGATTAAGCGGTTGAGGTGGTAGGGACACAATTGTTGGTGCCGACGTCTCGATCGCTGAAACCTGTGCAGTAGTAGGAATAAGAGACATACCAGATAAGGCAGGTGGAGCAAAACGTACTAGTCTTGAAGATTCTCCAGCTCCCGAACCTATCCCTCTCTGTTCTCTTCTTGAGCGTCTTAGCACAATCTGTACTGCCTCCTCTTCATCCACTTCATCCTCATCCTCCCCCACAGTTCTCGGCCTCTTTCCCGTAGTCCGTTCACGAGACACCATAAGTCTTCTTGCCTCAGCAAACGTCTCGTCTAGATCAGAGTCAGCTACCGAAGTAGCTGCTCTGGTAACATCCATAAACTGAGGACCCGAGACATCCATATCAAACAAACCATGTCCACTAAAAGCAGCATCTAGATCAACGTTTTCAGCATTGGACACAGCCTGAGATATAGTAGCTGGCACAGCAGCAGAAGATACAACAGGCGCAGCTGATACAGCATGAGGTGCTGCCGCCTGATGTGGTTGCGGATCCCTGAACTCGTCCCCTCCTGCAGGAACATACTCCGGGTTAATGAGATACCCGAAAAGTGGAGTATGCCTGGGACGCCGCTCAGGGTTGCTTCGAGTGCTCGACGTTCTGCACTGAGCAAAGATACGTTTTGTTACGCACTCAACGTATCTGATAGGGCGTCTTTGCGGTACAGACGGAGCGACATGATTGATAATCATTTGTAGGAACCGAGGATACATAATAAAACGCTCGCGCGCCGTCGCCCGTCTCTGACGATCAATCTCGTAAAAGATTAGCTGACTAAACGAATATCTGCGGTTGTAAGTCAGCGCAATCATAGCCGATTGCATCGTCGCACCCATCCCATCTGTTCCTGCCTTTCTGCCGGACATGCATACTATCAACACATGCATCAAAAAGCGCCATTGATCCAGCAGAAAGCCTTTCCTCCTCTGCGAGTCCCCCAGCGGACCCGAATAACCCATCCTTAAGTAAGCTCCGTCACGGAAAGGAGCTACGAATTCCGTTGGGTCGTCTCTCGTTTCATCACCGAACTGCAAAGCCAACCGTATGTCCTCCGAGGAAAACTGTATGTCTTGACCATTGACAGTTGCTCGCATCACTGGAGGCTCAGGTCTGCAATCATAATACACCGTCTGCCAGAAATCTTGAATGTTGGGCAGAGATATGGGTAGTGTATTAGTGATCGCGTAAAAAACTCGTGATCGTTGTAGAAATGTGATAATCTCCCTATAGTCTTCAACGCCTCGTGCGTCTGGATCCAAAGTGATGTATTGGTTATGAGCTGGGAAGAATTGTCGTTGCTCATCACCATCATCACCTCCAGCACCTCCAACAGCAGCCATATCTGCACAAAACAAATCAAGTTAGAGACCATAAAACCATCTCACAAGTTCGCTGTGTACCATATGCGAAGTTGTGATGTACAGGCGAATTTAAAGGTGAGGCGAAGTTGGGAACAACTTCGCTTCATCTGTAAGTTCGTCTATAAACTTATAAAAAATTTGAAATAGGCGAAGTTGTGTTCAAGGCGAAGTTATGGATAACTTCGCCATAGGCGAAATTAAGCTTCAAGCGAAGTTGTGGATAACTTCGCTGAAGGCGAACTTAAGCCACTGGCGAAGTTGAGAATAACTTCGCGTAAACCTTAACTTCGCCTGAATCTGAAACGGCGACTGTTCAGATTCAAACAAGTGTTATCCGACGTTTCGGACCGATTTAATGATCCATCAATGAAGAACGGCATGGATTAATGATATTGAAACGTGAAGGACGTCCATGAACACGTAACACAAAGGTGAAAAACTTGGTTTCGAAGGTTCGACGACCCGAGGTCTCGAACCGGGTAAAACTATAGAGAATGAGTATGTTTGTGAAAGATATTGACCATACATACCGTCAATGAGTACTAGAAACTGAAATCAAGGATCGAAATCGAAGATAACAAGATCGCGGATAATCTGTATTTGATATTATGTTCGCCGGAAAGTTTTCAATATATGTTACTGTTCCCGTTAGAAAGTCCTTATATAGGGCTGAGTTGGTTCAGGCGAAGTTACGCTTAACTTCGCCAAGGCGAAGTTAAGCACAACTTCGCTGAATTCAACAACTTCGCCCGTAATTTTCAAAATCAGCCCTTTAAGTTTGAATAATCCTGAATTTAACCTTAGAAATTACCAAAAAGAGTTAAACAAATATGATCAAGACCCAGTAACCAACAATAAAATAATATAACTACAAAAACTAAACTAAAAAAAACTTAGAAAAATTTTAACGAAATAAGGGATCAAATTTCAGTCTAGTCAGGGACCACTACGTTTTAGAAAAGATCCTAACAGGAATCATACTAACGATGTGACTGTCACTTAGATCCGTCTTTGGCTGTATTATGACATAGAGACACAGGTTGCAAGCATGTAAATAACGTAAATGGTTTTCATCGTTTCTGTGATACGGATTAAGGTTCAGTTAAGCTCAAAAATTTAAGTTGGCAACATCTCAGAGATAATGATGTCTTCTATCTATTCTCAAAGCGTATTTGGCTATACCCAAGTCACCCCGAATTGACTTCGACCCATAATGTCTGATTAACTTGTATATACTCGTTGACTGCTTCCCGTTCTCTTCTTACTCCAGACATGAGAAGTCTTGATTGTTACTATGTCTCATAAGTACTAAAAATATACATGTTTTTTTTTTTTTTTTTTTTTTTTTTTTTTTTTTTTTTTTTTTTTTTAACCAAACATTCTTATTGACTTCGGAGTATTAAACTACTGCAAGTCCCGAATCTGGATCACTGCAGTGTCTTGAAATGCTTTCTTCACGGGAATCAGATCACTCAGGGGCTCGTGTATGACTGGGTAGTCGCTTTTCTGCCTATCATTCGGAAAGATATGTGTGAAGACATTCAAAACTCTTAAGGAGTTTCCACGTAAATTCGAGTAGTTTAAGTTAGTATCACATACACTTTTACGCACCATAAAAATTACCACGACATACAATGACTGTTCTAAAGCCTTTTAAGCCTAATAACTTCACTAGTTAAGCACACACGATCAGTATATATATCATTTTCCAAGGTTGGATCAATTTTCTGTTAAACACAGCATAGAACTTCATACGAAGTAACAGACTTGAAAATTAATTTCATTTCCCTTAAAAAAAACTTTAAATTCAATCGCCCCAATCACGTCAAAGTCGTCAGGTAAACGGCTATCCTGAAGATCCAATGGATCAACTGGACCGACCACATACAAGCATGTGTCCTTCTTACTAAGTATGACCGACTAATTTTCAGCAACTGAAAGAACACACGTCATAGCTGCACCGGTCACTTTCAGTCTTCCGGTTAATGGCTATCCTCATTCTCTAAGTTGAAACGAGGACCAAAACATATCCTAGGATATGTCCATCAAACTGAGGTAACCGACTAATTTTAAGCAAAAAAGACCCATGTTTTTTTTTTTTTTTTTTTTTTTTTTTTTTTTTTTTTTTTAAATCAAAGACATGGTTACTCGGGATTGATCATCCCGTTTAGCTCAATTAGGTTTTGAAATCTGGATTTATCAAACGCTTTTGTAAACAAGTCAGCAAAATTTTCAAGTGTATCAACTTTTTCGATCTTGATCAGTTTCTTCTCAGCACAATCCTGTATGAAGTGATGACGAATGTCAATATGCTTAGTTTTACTGTGCTTCACGGGATTGTTAATTACTGAGATGGCGGCAGTGTTATCAATTAAAATAGGAGTAAGTAAGAAATTCAGACCATAGTCGCGCAATTGTTGCTGAATCCACAAAACCTGAGAGCAGCAGTTGGATGCTGCCATGTATTCAGCTTCGCATGTTGAAATTGCAACTGATGTCTGTTTCTTGCACTGCCAGGAAACTAATCTTCCTCCAAGAAACTGACAGCCTCCTGTTGTTGACTTCCGACTCTGATTACAGCCACCATAATCAGAATCCGTATACGCCACCAGTTCAACGTCTCCTCCCTTTGGGTACCACAACCCTAGTTTCGGCTTGCCCTTAAGATACCGCAAAATCCTCTTCACACCTTTCATGTGAGATTCCTTTGGGTTTGCCTGAAAACGAGCACAAAGACAAACAGAAAACATTATATCGGGCCTAGAAGCAGTTAAATACATTAATGAACCTATTATCGCCCGATACAGAGTAGGGTCCACATCTGCGTCACCATCTGATTCAGCGCCCAATTTGTGATTGACGCAAATTGGGGTGTCATATGGAGAACTGTCCTCCATCTTGAATCTCTTCAGCACATCATGAACATACTTTGTTTGATGAATGAACATCCCATCCTTCTTCTGATCAACCTGCAATCCTAGAAAGAAGGTTAGTTCACCCATAGCACTCATCTCGAATCGTTTCTTCATGACAGCCACAAAATCCTGACACATGGATACTCTTGATGCAGCAAAAATGATATCATCCACGTAGACTTGAACCAGTAAGAAGTCACATCCTTCTCTCTTCACAAACAGCGTACTGTCAATCAATCCCCTTTCAAAACCATTTTCCAGCAAGTAGTCCGATAACGTTGAATACCAGGCACGAGGTGCCTGATGTAACCCATATAACGCCTTGCTCAACCTGTATACGTGATCCGGAAAGTCTGGGTCAGGAAAACCCGGAGGTTGCTCAACAAACACAACCTCATCAACTTTCCCGTTAAGAAACGCGCTCTTCACATCCAACTGAAACACCTTCATCTTTTTAGATGCAGCAAACGCCAAAAACAATCGAATCGCTTCTAACCGGGCAACAGGAGCGAAAACCTCATTGTAGTCAATACCCTCTTGTTGATTAAAACCTTTAACAACCAGCCTCGCCTTATTTCTCACGATAATCCCCTTTTCATCCCTCTTGCACTTGAACACCCATTTCGTGCCTATAGCATGCACATTCTTTGGTTTCTCAACCAAAGTCCAAACTTCCATTTTTTTGAACTGAGCCAACTCTTCTTGCATGGCTTCGACCCACGAGCTGTCCTTTAAAGCCATTTGATAATTCTTTGGTTCAATTTGGCTTATAAAGCAGGAGTACAAACATTCATTCATTATACCTGTTTCTTTTATACTTGAATAAACACAGGTGTGCTCATTCAGGCTACTTCTGGTTTGTACACTCGAGGACACATCACCTATAACGTTCTCCAATGGGTGATCTTTGTGAATTCTCGTGGTCGGAACAGCACCGACATGTAAATTGTCTTCCAAGTTTGAAGAGATCTCATCTATGGTAGTTTCAGGCTGAGAGTGAAAAGGATTAATAAACTCATCTTCAGTTGAGGCCGCAGGGGTATCGATAGGATTTGATGTGGAAGGCTGAGATTTTTCTGTCATCTGATGTTGCACTACCTCCTCTTCCTCATCAAAGATCATCTTCGTCACTGCTCTTTCGTCTTCTTCAGAAATTTCCAAAGTAGGTACGTTAAACGACTTAAAAAGTTTAACATAGTCAAACAGCTCAGCAGGTCCATTGCTTGGTTTTGGCGGTTGGTAACTAGTAATGTCGGTGTTACAAACCACCTCCACCTTGCAAGTTGTCGTATTGAAGACCCGTCTGTTGGGAGTCCCAACAACATAACCGACTAGGATTCCCTCATCGGCTACTTCACCAAATTTCGAGTTAGTCTTCAAAATCGAACAAGGAGACCCAAAAGGTTCAAGACCGCACAAGTTGGGCTTCCTTCCGTGCATAAGCTCGTAACAAGTTTTTCCAAGTCTCTTAACGGTTAACACCCGATTCAGAACATAGCAGGCTGTAGCAACTGCTTCAGCCCAGAACATCACAGGAAGCTTTGAGTCTGCCAGCATAGTTCTGGCTCCTTCAATCAACGTTCGGTTCTTCCTTTCAGCTACTCCGTTCTGTTGTGGAGTATACGGAGCGCTGTATTGATGCTCAATACCCTTCTGAAGACAAAAGATTTCCATCTCAAAGTTCTTGAACTCTGTCCCATTGTCGCTTCTGATGAATTTAACTGATTTACTCATGACGTTCTCGACTTTTGTAATCAGATTCTTCACCATCTGAGTCGTCTCGTCTTTCGTTTTCAGAAAATATACCCACGAGTATCGCGAGTAATCATCAGTTATCACCAAGCAGTAAGAAGTACCACCTAGACTTTGTACATTCACCGGACCGAAGAGATCCATATGAAGTAGTTCTAGAGTACCAGCAATTGAGTTGATCGTCTTGGTGAGATGGCTTTTCTTGTGTTGTTTTCCCTTCTTGCACGCTATGCATTTATCTTCAAAGTTAAAACTCTTTAAGGGAACGCCCATCACAAGCCCATTTTTGACAATGAAGTTCATCTTACGAAGATGAATATGTCCCATTCTCCTGTGCCATAATTCTGATTCTGATTCGCTTGCCTTTGTCATTAAACAGGATTCTCCGGTGGCCATTTCAGTAGACCGCATATCCATCACGTATGTATTCGTTTCACGTGGAGCTTTCATTACTATCCATTCTTCTGGTATATGAAAACCAGGCTTCAATACAATCGCTTCATTCTTAGTGAAATGGACAGTGTATTCTTTATCACAGATCTGCGACACACTCAGCAGATTGTGCTTTAATTCCTCCACAAAATTTACGTTTTCAAGTGTCATTCTCCCATTCGACACAGTTCCTCTACCGGTAATCCTTCCTCCGCTTTCACCAGCAAAACTAACTCTAGCTCCCTGAACAGGTTTTAAGTCTTGCAACAAGTGTCTGTTGCCTGTCATGTGCCTGGAACAGCCGCTATCTACAATCCAAAGATTGTTTGCAGCCCTGTTCAACTGTTCCTGCACAATAAAACAAAGAGTTAGAATCTTGGGACCCAAGACCAATTGGTCTTGGATCGATACGTCCCGTACCCTGGCTTTCTTAAGTTAGCATCAGGATAATTTCTGTAAGTCCTGTTAGGGAATCTCCCTGCAGATTGTGTGTAATGCCTTCCAAACCTTTGAGAATTGAAGGTGTTATATCTTGAGGTTTGGTTGTAAAAATGAGGTTGGTTTTTATGAAAACTTGAATTCGTTATATTTTGGCATTTTTTAAAGTTTTCATTTTTAGCAGGAACAAAATGATGCTTATTCTCATTTTTATTTGTCTTTACATCTCTAAATCTCGGTTTCAAAGGGCAATCTGCAACTAGATGTCCTAACTTGTTACATCTAAAGCAACATCTACTCTCCATTTTCTTGTCAAATGTTGGTTTGGATGTAGAGGCAGCGTTACCAGCCGTTCGTCTCACATAAGGTGGGACGTACGGATTGAGTGGAGAACTCTTTTTAGAAACTTCATTTTTATCTCCATCGGTGGGTAACCCTACCTTCTCTTTTGTCTGATCAGATTCAGACAACTTATCCGAATCCGATGAGACTGGACTCAAAACAGAAATATTCACATTAGAAACTTTCGAACTTGTTTCTCCACAGCTAACACTTGGTTTTACACTTGTAATCTTGATTGGAGTTGTCTGAGGAACTTCGAAATCGACAGATTTCTGAACACTCGGATTATAAGTATAGTTGTGGTTAAAGGGTGGTGGAACTTCATTATATCCGATTCCTCCCCTCTTTGCAGAGGTACCTGGATCACTCACGAGGTGATCAAGGATGGCCGAGGAATTCCTGAACTGCTCAAGTTTGCGGTTCAGTTCCACCACCTTTACCTGGTGGTCAGCAATCTGTTTATCTCGATCAGCAATCACTTTAGTTTTTTCCTCCAAAACTTCATAACTAAGATCAATTATTTCAATTTTCTCAGCAAGTTTAATTTTTAAGCTTTGAACGTCTTTTTCACATGCTTTTATTTTAATTTTATAACTCGTTTCTCTTGCTTTCGTAAAATGGTGATCTTCTTTAATAGTTTTAAAGTCAGCATCTAAATGGACATACTGATCAGTTATTGTTTTAAGTTGCTCAGACAAATTCTCACAACTAGTACAAATAGTTTTAGGACTTACCTCGGAGCGATTATCTTTGTCATTTGCCATGAAAGCGGTTTCTTCTTCATTTGCTTTCTCAATTTCTTCAACCTTCTTACATTCTTCAGCTTCAGACTCAGCCATGTTTGCTTGCTCACCAGAACCACTTGAGCGTTGATTCCAGTTGTACTCTCCTGCCTCTCTGGTCAACATGGCATTTATCTCTCTGTTAACTCCTGAGTGTTGTGTAGGTCGACCTTGTCCTCGTTCAACCCTCTCATTTCTGCATTCCTTGGCAAAGTGCCCGTACTGTTGACAATTATAGCACCTTACTTTGGACTTGTCGAACCCGGGCCGACCACCAACAAACTTTCTCCCCGTCTTATTCATGAAACGCTTGACTCTCCTCACTATCATGGCCATTTGCCATTGCAAATCCATCTCCTCCAGATCATCAGCATCGATCTGGTCATAATCCTCATCCAGAACAGCAGGGTCCACAATCTTCCCCTGGATGTAGTTTTCATAGGAAGCAATAAATGATGCATAGACTGCAAACTGCTCTTCAGCAGATTTTACACTCATAGGCATCTTGGAATAACTATTGCTAGATGCATTTGCAGAAAAACTACTTGTGGATGCTTGAGGCTTTGAAGTACTAGATCCTCCAGCAACGAAACATACATCACCATTCGTGTTTACAGAAACTTTTCCTTCATGAGACGAGTCAGAGCCTGACTCCCCTTTAGAGTAATAAGCAGCAGATTCAGGCCTTGAACTTGAGCCTGAGTTGACCTTTGCACCATACATACCAGGGTCTTGTATCTGATCTGTAGGTGTTACTTTTCGAACCATATTAAGCTCATAAGTTCTGAGCTTGTTCACTGCCGTTTCAAGATCATAATTAGGAAAGTCTCTGTCTTCCCTCATAAGAACGGTGTACATTTCCCACTTCGGTGGAAGAGCATCGAGAAGTTTTTCAACGATCTCTTCTTCTCGGTAAGCAATCGAATAATTGCTAAGCTCTGTCATTAGATGATAGTATCTGGTGATAATATCATCCAGCGATTCGTTCTTCAAAAATTTGAAGACGGAGAACTGGGTCTTCAAAAGTTTTACCTTCGATGCACGGATACCCACATTCCCCTCGAATCTATTTTCAAGAGCATCCCAAAGCTCTCTTGCAGAAGTGTACTTTCGGAATGTATGGAGAACCTCTTGAGGATGTGCCATTGTTATCGCAGCATGGGCCTTGCTTTCGGCCTCGTACATTTTCTTTTCTTCCTCCTCCATTTTGCTGTACTTCTTAACCACATCGCGACCTTCGTATTGCGCAGTTGGAGGGATATATCCATCCTGGATGCACACCCACATTTTGGCATCCTGGTATTTGATGTATTGGATGAATCTGTCCTTCCATGCCACGAAGTCAGTTCCCTTCATCAGCCTCGGGGCCTTAGTGGCAGACCCCGCTTCTACTTCCATCTTGACCAAGTCGGAGATATTGATCGACGACATCCTTGCAAAAACCTGAAAAACCTGGAAAAACAAAAAAAATATTAAAACAGCTCAGTTGGCGAAGTTAAGAATAACTTCGCTTGAAGGTTAACTTCGCTGAAAGAGAACTTCGCTGAGATCTTAAATTCGCTTGATTTGGGCGAAGTTAAGAATAACTTCGCTTAGCTCTGGCGAACTTATGAGTTGAGTGAACTTGGGTTTGAAGCGAAGTTGCGGATAACTTCGCTAAGGCGAACTTATGAAGTGAGCGAAGTTGTAGTTAACTTCGCTAATCCTTATATCTTCGCCAAAAACCCTAATTCCAGCGACGGCAACTTCGCCTGAAGAATGGTAACTTCGCCCGATGAACGGTAACTTCGCCCGATGAACAGGGAAGTTTGTTCAGATCTGTTTTCGTCAATCCAGCAGCTCCCGATCAATGCAAAGGCTTGAAAATGACTGTCAAGCACTAGCAAAACTCAATCCCAATAAAAACACGTCCCGCGAATAGGTCAAACGAGACGTTTTCTACACCCGCGTGAAATCCCGAACCTCACAATCGAGCCGATTGGCTCTGATACCAATTGTAGGTTCCGGACGGATCGTACACGGGATGTCTCTAACAACGCAGGTGCGGAATCCCTGCGTAGGTAGATACGAGTGTAGAGTATGTATAGATCGAACACACAAGCAATAAACCAACCACGTTATATTGATAACAAACACGTGACCCGAGGTCACCGTTACAGACTATGACACGTAACTCGGTTACTGAAAACTGAAACGAAAACCCTAAACCAACTAACTAAACTGTTTCGTCTGAAACAGTATATAAACACGACAACTTCGCCACAGGCGAAGTTGTCAATAACTTCGCTGATTCAACAAGTTCGCCATAGCGAACTTGTTGACAACTTCGCGCATTACAAAACAAACATAAACAAAACATAATTACATTACAGACTCGATTACAAATGCTAGACTATGAACTACTGACATACATGTACCAACATAAACACGTTGTATTGCAACACTTCAACACGTGATCTCAAATCACAAAAACACGTTCTGACCAAAAAAACTCTTTTCTAAACAACCCGAAGTTAGGCATATATATAGGCCTTGACAACTTCGCCTAACAGACTAGGCGAAACTTTCTTAACTTCGCTTGGCTACAAGTTCGCTTACATCAGGCGAACTTGTGTGACACCATATCTAAAACCAAAACAACCAATCTAACACGATTACAGATACATACAAAACACTAGATATTGAACTACTGACATTATGCGCCAACAGACTCCCCCTTGGCAGTAGCTTCATATCTCTATCTTCAACACGTGTCTAGTAATCCCAAAATCTCGTGTCACCTGTCTTCAAGCATGAACGCCCTGTCTGACACACAGAGACCACTCTCTGGTACTTCTTGGCTTCATCTTTCCATGCAGGAATATAGAATATTTTCTTATCTTTTAGCACCTGCAAGTCAGCTTGAGACAAATTTACCAAGTGCATGGGATCATACACTCTCAGAATCTCATTTTCGTCTTCATCTTCCATAATCGCTTCAGCTGTTTGACTATCAACGTACCACCACTTGAGATTCTTTAAGACATCCTTAGGCATTATCTTCATCGGTACTTCTTTTAAACACCGAACCGGTTTATATTTCATTACCATCTCAGGTTTACCATCAGCTCGCATTCCTCTTTCATTATCTTCAACCAGCTTCCCTTTTTGCGGCTTTAACAATTTAAACTTCTTCTCTTTCACACTTTCTTTCCACACAATCTTCCCAATTATTCTGGCCATATTATCATCACTTCAATTAATCAACCCCAATTTAGCCAAATCCTTCACCTCACACTCATGCAAGGTATTCAGAGATCTCAACATCCTCTTAAAGTACTGAATCCCATCAAAGCGTTTAATCACAAATAATCTCAACTGCTCATCATACAACCATCATATAATACCCTTCTTCGACTCAGCATACCCTTTGATATTGTAACTCTTTTTGAACATTGTAGGAACCGCTGGCTTCTTTGTCTTTACAAACCACTGAGCGTAGCCTTCTTTCCATCTCGGCTACTCTTCCCACTCAGACTCATCTAACATATCCATATCCTGACTTACATTTACCTTATCAACGTCTGGAATATCATGTTCTACACTGTCATCCACAATCTCTCCCTCTTCAATCTCACTATCAATCACAATCTGTTCTCCTATATTTTCAATCTCCTCAACAGGTAACACATCTTCATCACCCACAACATAATCATCCACAACCACAACATCTTCACCACCGGATCCACCTGCTGTACCAGTTGACTCCCCCTGAGATGTGGAAGTCCCAAGAGTTTGTTCAGTTCTTGGCAACTCACCACCTGCACCTTTTGATGCATTGGGATCATCGTCTCTATCATGACTTTTCTTTGTTCTCAACTCATCGCCCTTGCAGCTCGTCTCCCCCTGAGATGCTAAGAACTGCTTTAGAGCATCAAAAAGTTTACCGTGTTCAACAAGTAGGGACGATTGGATCTGATTTTCTGCTACAAGGCGCTGGATAGCTTGTGTCTGGATTAGATTTATTCATGACTGTTCAGCAACCACCCTTTCAAGAGCCGCTATCCTTTCAGAATCAGACAAGGTAGCATCAAAATCAAACCGCATGTGAGAAACGTCTTGAGCATAAGGTGGAGGTATTCCCAGACTGACTGGATTATCAGAAGCAAGCTGAACAGTAACCGCGGGTGGTAATGTAACAGATAACCCCGCAGTAGCTACCAACGTCGACTCAACAAATCTTGCAACAACCTCCGATGAAGTAAGAGTAGGAGGTGGCAAGGAAACTATCTCCGGAGCCAAAAACTGAAACGTGGTTGGTGGAATACCAAATGATGATGATGTCACCACGGGAACACTGGAGGTGATCGGTACTGTTACAGTCATCGAAGCCGGAACCATGGTCATACCAGAGAACGAGGATGGAGAGAAACGAACCACCCTTAAGCTTTCACCAGCTCCTGAACCCTCACCAGTTCTAGCCCTCTTTGATCGACGTATCAACTGGTCTAACTCCTCCTCGAAGTCAGATTCACTGTCATCTGAGTCTTTCTTTCTCTTACCATGTATTCTTTCTTGTGTGACCAGAATCTGTCGTGCTTCCGCGATATCGTCAGCGGAGGAGTCAGAGTTGGTTCTCTCAGAATCTGCTACAGACGTAGCTACCATCGAAACATTCACACCAGATGCCTCAGCTTCTGGTGCTTGAACCTCTGCAGCTGGATCAATCTGCTCCATGTCAAAAAACCCTTGGCCACCAAAAGCAGCTTCAAGATCTACCTGTTCCTCTGGAGCTGCAACAGGATCAGCAGGCAAAGCCTGCTGTACCACAGGTGGTGGTTGAGGAACATCAACCTGGTGCGGTGCCGGGTCCCGAAATTCATCTCCACAAGGAGCAATATAAGCAGGGTTCACCAAATAACCAAACAATGGAGTGTGCCGCGGACGAAGCTCTGGTTTGGTACGTGCGCTTGACGATCTACATTGCGCAAAGATCCTCTTACTTACACTCTCAACATAACGGATGGGACGTCGTTGAGGTAGTGTAGGTGCTACATGATTCAAAATCATCTATAAGAATCTGGGGAACATTAAAAATCTTTCACGAGCGACCGCGCGTCTCTGACGATCGATTTCATAAAACACCATCTGACTGAAGCTGTAGGGCTTGTTGTAATTCAGGGCTGTCATAGCAGACTGCATCGTTGCCCCCATACCATCAGTACCAGCTTTACGACCCGACATGCACACAATCATCACGTGCATCAGAAAACGACACTGATCCAGTAAGAATCCCTTTCGCCTTTGAGTGTCACCCAAAGGACCCGAATAGCCATACGTAAAAATGCACCATCTCTGAATGGAGCTGAAAAATCTGTAGGATCATCTCTAGTTTCAGTCCCGAACTGCAAAGCGACTCTGATCTAATCTGCTGAGAACTGCACCTCCTGATTGTTCACTGTGGCGCGCATAACCGGAGGCTCAACTCTACAGTCATATTCTACTGTTCGATAGAAATCTTCAATATTCAGTAGAGAAATGGGGAGAGTTGTAGTAATAGCGTAAAAAATACGGGAGCGAACTAGGAAGGAGATGATCTCGCGATAGTCATCGATACCACTAGCATCCGGATCCAAAGTAATGTACAAGTTGTGACCCGGAAAGAACTGTCGGTTGTTGTCACCACCTTCGTCACCACCAGCACCACCAGCTCCTGCTACAGCAGCCATATCTGCACAACAAACGGTCTAAGTTAGAACATCGACAAAGCAGATCATAACTTCGCCAGTTACCATGAGCGAAGTTATGATAACATCTTATGTGCAGGCGAAGTTAACCATATGGCGAAGTTGAGTGCAACTTCGCCTTAACCCTAACTTCGCCTGAGAACAACCAGGCTAATTAATTAATTAAACATGAGCTGGCGAAGTTATGCATAAGGCGAAGTTGAGAACAACTTCGCCTAAGCCTAACTTCGCCTGAATCTGAAACGGCGAGTACAGAGGTCCGATCCTGGGTTGTTTGGTGAATTTGTGATTGAAAACAAGAAAAGATGTTACTATGGAGATCTAGACGATTTACTGAGTTACGAACACATTAGAAACAGATTGTTTTATCAATTGTGTAAAAGTTAGCATAAACAATGTCACACATCGAATCACCACGGTCCTTGATTATCACCATTAGTATGAATTACATGTAATACCGAGCCTACACACCTTTAACACAGATTGGAAACAGATAATACGGATTCAAGGATTAAGTACGCCGAGGGTTAGGAGTGTATATAAGTTCGCCGATGGTTTGACCAGGTTGACCCTTATATAGGTTTAAAAATGCTAGGGCGAAGTTAACCTTAACTTCGCCCCTGTGACAACTTCGCTGGTCAACAGATTATCATAACTTCGCTCAAGGTCAACCATGGTCAACTTCGCCTCTTTACAAGTTCGCCTAAAGTGTACTCGGAAGCAAAGTTTGCTCTGAAAACAAAGTGTACTCAGAAAACAATGTGTGCTCGGAAGTAAAGTCTACTCGGTAAGCAAAACACTTGTATTTTTCAATTTTTAACTAGCACAAAGTGTACCCGGAAGCACTTTCCTAGCACAAAGTGTACCCGGAAATCAAAACACTTGTGATTTTTCAATTTTCAACTAGCACAAAGTGTGCTCGGAAGTAAAGTCTACTCGAAAAGCACAACACTTGTATTTTTCAATTTTTAACTAGCACAAAGTGTACCCGGAAGCACTTTCCTAGCACAAAGTGTACCCGGAAATCAAAACACTTGTGATTTTTCAATTTTCAACTAGCACAAAGTGTGCTCGGAAGTAAAGTCTACTCGGAAAGCACAACACTTGTATTTTTCAAATTTCAACTAGCACAAAGTATGCTCGGAAGTAAAATGTGCTCGGAAACAAAGTGTGCTCGGATTACTTAGTGCTTTTTCATTTTCTTTCAAATAACACCAAGCATGCTCAAGAGCAAAAGTGTGCTCGGGAGCAAAAGTGTGCTCGTTAGCAAGGGTGTGCTCGGGAGTACTTGTGATTTTTCATTTTCTTTCACTTAACACCAAGCATGCTCGGGAGCAAAAGTGTGCTCGGTAGCAAGGGTGTGCTCGGGAGTACTTGTGATTTTTCATTTTCTTTCACTTAACACCAAGCATGCTAGGGAGCAAAAGTGTTCTCGGGAGCAAAAGTGTGCTCGGTAGCAAGGGTGTGCTCGGGAGTACTTGTGATTTTTCATTTTCTTTCACTTAACACCAAGCATGGACAACTTCGCCTCTTTACCTTAACACAAGTTCGCCTAGCTTAATTTACAAAACAGGACCTTATAAATTTGATCAAAGTGCAACTGTCTTTCAAAATCCTCCGTTAAAGATTTAAACTTTACGATCAAATAACAAGGTGACCAAGTTTTAAACCATAAAACAAAATATGCGTGTGAAAATTGTAGTAAGTAAATAAAAGGGATCAAATTTCAGTCTTGACGAGAACCTGCATGTTTTAGAAAAGATCCGAACTGGAATCATACTAATTAAGTGGCTGTCACATAGATCCATGTTCAGCGGTATTATGACATAAAGAAACAGGTTGTAAGCAGGTATAAAACTTAGTATGGTTTTCATCACTTCTGTGATACGGATTAGGTTCAATTAAGCTCAAAATTTAGATGGACATCACATGAGAGATTATGATGCCTCCTATCTATTCTCAAAGCGTATTTGGCTTTCCCCAAGTCACCCCGAATTGACCTCGACCCGTAGTGTCTGATTAAACAGTAAGTACATATTGATCTTTGAGTCTTCTTCCCGTTCTCTTTCTTGCCTCTTGGTTGATATTTGAAATAACATAAGCTTCAAAAAGGCTTAACAACATTTTTTTTTTAAATAAAGATATTAATACAGCTTCAAATAGTAGACGACTGCAAGTCCCGAATCTGGATCACTGCAGGTACTTGACACACCATCTTCTCGGGAATCAGAACACTCACGGGCTCGTGTATGACAGGGTAATCACTTTTTTGCCTATCATTCGGAAAGATGTATATGGAGACATGCACAACTCAGGATGATTCTCCACATTCAATCGAGGAGATTTAGTTTGTATCATTTCTACTTTTACGCACCATAAAAAGCTACCATAACATACAATGGTTGTTCTAGAGTCTTTTAGGCCTAATAACTTCACCAGTTAGGCACACAGAAATAGTTTTACTATCACTTTCCAAGGTTGGATCAATTTTCTTTTAAACATTGTATAGAAACTTCTTACGAAGTTATAGACTTGAAAAATTATATCATCTCCCTTTAAAAATGTTAAATTCTATCGCCCCGATTAAGTCAAAGACTTCAGGTAAACGGCTATCCAGAAGATCCAATGGATCAGCTGGACCGACCACATACGAGTATGTGTCCTTCTAATTAAGTATGAAAGTCTATTTTTCAGCGAAAGAATAAAAACCCATCATAAACCGCCCCGGTCACTTTCAGTCATCTGGTTAATGGCTATCCTCATAATCTACTAGTAGAAGTAAGGACCAAACATATCCGAGGATGTGTCCTTCAAACTGAAGCAACCGACATAATTCTAAGCGGTAGTGATGTTTTTTTTTTAAATAAAAACGAAAAAAAAGGTTACTCGGGATTGATCATCCCATTTAGCTCAACCAGATTTTGAAAACGGGATCGGTCAAACGCTTTAGTAAAAAGGTCGGCGAAATTATCCAACGAATCAACCTTTTCTAGCACAATTAATTTCTTCTCAGCACAATCCCGTATAAAATGATGACGAATGTCAATATGTTTAGTTTTGCTGTGTTTGACGGGATTGTTAGTTACTGAGATTGCAGCAGTGTTATCAATGCAAATAGGAGTTTGAGTGAAATTCAGACCCTAATCGCGCAATTGTTGTTGTATCCAAAGAACCTGGGAGCAGCAGTTCGATGCTGCCACGTACTCTGCTTCACAGGTGGAAATGGCTACTGAGGTCTGCTTTTTGCACTGCCACGACACCAATCTTCCTCCCAGAAACTGACATCCACCGGTTGTTGACTTCCTGTTCTGATTGCAACCACCATAGTCAGAATCTGTGTAAGCTACCAAATTCAGTTCTCCCCCTTTCGTGTACCACAATCCCAACTTAGGCTTGTCTTTGAGATACCGCAATATTCGCTTCACTCCCTTCATGTGAGATTCCTTCGGGCTTGCCTGAAAACGAGTACAAAGACAAACTGCAAACATAATATCAGGTCTAGATGCAGTTAAATACATTAAAGAACCTATGATTGCTCGATATTGGGTGGGATCCACGTCTTCATCACTGTCAGAATCAGCACCTAGTTTGTGGTTGATGCAAACTGGAGTATCAAATGGAGTGCTATTGTCCATCTTGAAGCGTTTGAGCACATCATGGACATATTTTGTTGGATGAATAAACATCCCATCTTTCTTCTGATCTACCTGCAATCCCAAAAAGAAAGTTAATTCGCCCATGGAGCTCATTTCAAACCTCTTTTTCATGGCTGCTTCAAATTCCTGACACATGGCGACTCTTGATGCAGCAAAAATGATGTCGTCCACATAGACTTGAACGAGTAGAAGATCACCCCCTTTTCTCTTGACAAACAGCGTGCTATCGATCTTTCCTCTTTCGAACCCATTCTCAAGCAAGTAATCAACAGAGTTGCGTACCAGGCACGAGGAGCCTGATGTAGCCCATACAGAGCTTTACTCAGTTTGTACACATGATCAGATAAATCTGGGTCAGGGAAACCCAGAGGCTGTTCAACGTACACCACCTCATAGACTTTACCATTAAGAAAGGCACTTTTCATATCTAACTGGAACACCTTCATCTATTTGTGTGAAGCATATGCCAGGAATAGTCGAATTGCCTCCAATCTTGCCACTGGTGCAAACACTTCGTTGTAGTCGATTCCTTCTTGCTGATTAAACCCTTTTACTACCAGCCTTGCCTTGTTCCCTATGATTATCCCTTTTTCATCTCTCTTACATTTAAAAACCCACTTTGTACCAACAGCATTTACATTTTTTGGTTTTTCAATTAATTTCCATACTTCCATCTTTTCGAACTGTGCTAACTCTTCTTGCATGGCTTCGACCCACGAACTATCCTTTAAAGCCATTTGATAATTCTTCGGTTCAACCTGGCTGATGAAGCAGGTGTACAAGCATTCATTTATGATACCCGTGTCTTTAATGCTTGCGTAAACACATGTGTGTTCATCCAAGCTTCTTCTTGTTTGAACACCGTCAGACAGATTACCTATCACATTCCCCAAAGGGTGATTTTTGTGAATTGCAGTAGTCTGAATCGGACCGACTTCCAGATTGTTTTCTAAATTCGAAGAGAGTTCATCAGTGGGTGATTAATGTTGAGAGTGAAATGGGTTGTAGAATTCTTCTTCAGTAGAGGCAGCAGGAGTATCAACGGCACTTGACGAGGAAGGTTGACTTTCGTCGTATCGCGGACGTTGCACAATATTCTCCTCCTCGTCATACAGAATCTGTGAAACAATTTTCTCATCAACTTTGCAAAGTCCAAGTAAGGCATATTAAAAGATTTGAATAGTTTATCATAGTCGAAAGCTTCATCAGGTCCCGTGCTAGGCTTTGGTGATTTGTAACTCGTAATGTCAGTGTTACATACCACCTCAACCTTGCTGTTCGATAAATTAAAGACTCTTCTGTTGGGTGTCCCAACAACATATCCGACTAAAATACCTTCGTCGGCTTTTTCACCAAATTTTGAGTTTGTCTTTAATATCGTACATGGGGACCCGAAAGGTTCAAGACCATTCAGGTTTGGCTTTCTACCATGCATAAGTTCATAACAAGTTTTATTTAATCTTTTAACAGTTAAAACACGATTAAGGATATAACAGGCTGTGGCAACAGCCACAGCCCAGAACACCACGGGAAGTTTAGCATCTGCCAGCATGGTTCTGGCTCCTTCAATTAGCGTTCTATTCTTCCTCTCAGCTACCCCATTTTGTTGCGGAGTATACGGGGCGCTGTATTGATGGTCTATCCCTTTCTGTAAGCAGAACATCTCCATCTGGTAGTTCTTGAACTCTGTACCATTATCACTCCTGATGTACTTAACCTTTCGCCCAACAATATTTTCAACCTTGGTAATCAAGTTAATTACCAACTGAACTGTCTTATCTTTTGCCTTCAGAAAGTATACCCAAGTGTATCGAGAGTAGTCGTCGGTTACAACCAAGTAGTATGACGTTCCACCTAGACTCTTTACATTCACGGGACAAAAGAGATCCATGTGAAGTAGGTCTAGGGTACTGACAATTGAGTTAACCTTCTTGGAGTGATGAGGTTTTATGTGTTGTTTTCCCTTCTTGCACGACAAGCATTGATCTTCAAAGTTAAAATTCTTTAAGGGAACACCAAGCACCAGCCCATTCTTGACAATGTAATTCATCTTGCAAAGATGTATATGTCCCATTCTTCGATGCCATAACTCTGACTCAGACTCAGTTGCCTTTGACAAAAGACATGATTCTTCTGTTGTCATCTCAGTTGACCTCATATACATTACATACGTATTCTTTTCTCTTGGAGCTCTCATTACCACCCATGCCTCTGGTATCTTGAAACCAGGATAAAGGACGATTGCCTCGTTTTTAGTAAAATGCACCGTGTATTCTTTGTCACAAATCTGAGATACACTCAGCAAGTTATGCTTCAATTCTTCTACAAAATTCAACTTCTCTAACTTCATTTTTCCATTCGTCACAGTTCCAATACCACTTATTCTACCTCCACTCTCTCCAGCGAAACTAACCCTACCTCCTTAAACAGGTTTCCAATCACGTAACAATTTCTTGTTACCAGTCATGTGCCGGGAACAACCACTATCCACAACCCACAGATTGTTTACAGCCCTGTTCGACTGTTCCTGCACAATTAGAGAAAAAGATTAAAATTTGGGGACCCAAGACCTACTGGTCTTGGGTCGATTAAATCTATTGACCGGCATCCAGTACTTTGGTTGCCCAAAATCAGTTTGAGGATGATTTCTGTAAATTCTGAAAGGAAACCTTCTTGAGGATTGACTATGAGGCCATCCAAATCTTAGTGAATTAACTGAATTATAATTGTTGGTTTGGTAGTTAACTGGGGAAAAATGAGACCGATTTCTTTGAAATCTTGGATAGTCCAATGTCTGAAATTTTGTGATTTCACATTCTTACCAGTATAATAATTACTCTTTTTTTTATTCTGCGTTTTCGGAGGCCTCATACCTCTAAGGTTTCTCTGGTTTGGAGAACAATCAGCAATAAGGTGTCCTACTTGATTGCATCTGAAACAACTTCTGTTTTCAACTTTCGTCTCAACAGTAGTTGCAGATGTCGAGGTTGCATTACTACCCGTTTGTCGAACATATGGTGGGACAAACGGATATAGGGAAGGTTTCTTTTCATCGGATTTAGGCTTATATTCTTCCCCACGTTTAAGTAACACTACCTCTTCTTTTATCTCACCCGATTCGGATGACTTGTCCGAATTTGATGAAACAGAGCTAGGAACAGAAACCTCAACATTGGAAATTGGCTTACTCGTTTCGCTCTTATTAACTTCAGGTACTTTAGTCGAAATTTTGACTGGAACTGTCTGACTAATCTCAACATCAGCAGATATCTGATTACTAGGATTATAGGTATAGTTATTGTTATACGGTGGTGGAACTTCAGAAAATCCAATTCCCCCTTTGTTAACCGGGGAACGTTGAACACTTATGATGTGATCTAGCATAGCTGATGAATTTCTAAATTGTTCAATTTTTCTATTTAGTTCCACCACTTTTACCTGGTAATCAGCTATCTGTTTATCTCTTTCAGCAATTAGTTTGGTTTTTTTCTTCTAGCACTTCATTACTAAGATCAATTACTTGTATTTTATCAGCTAGATTGGCTTTTAGACTTCTGATATCTTATTCACTAGCTTTTATTTTTACCGAGTAACTGTTTTCTCTAGTTTTAGTATAGTGATGATCTTCTTTTAACGTTTTAAATTGTGCGTCCAAACTAACAAACTGATCAGTTACTGTTTTCAATTGTTCAGACAGATTTTCACATTGCATACAATGAAGTTCAGAACTTACCTCAGAGAGCTAATCGTTCACTTCTGCCATATATGCTTGATTTTCTCCTTCTTCCTCTCACTTCCTCCCGTTTTGATTTTTTACCAAGTTAGCCTGTTTGAACACTTCCTCAACTTGTATATTCCAGTTGTATCCACCATTCTGTCTAGATACCATAGCCCTATTCTCACTACCTCCCTCATTCTGTTGTGCAGGCCTGTTCTGACTTCGTTCGACTCTCTCATTTGTACATTCCTTAGCAAAGTGGCCATTCTGTTGACAGTTGTAACATCGAACCTTTGATTTATCAAACCCTGGTCTTTCTCCAACGAACTTTCTACCCGTTTTCTTCATGAATCTCTTTACCCTTCTTACTATCATAGCCATCTGCCACTGCAGATCCATCTCCTCCAAATCATCAGCATCGATCTGATCATAGTCTTCATCCAAAGTTGCAGGGTCGACTATTTTACCATTGATGTAGTTCTCATAAGATGCAATGAAGGATGCATAAAGGGCAAACTGTTATTCAGCTGATTTAACACTCATGGGAATCTGTGAGTAGTTGTAGCTTGGAACATTTGACGATTTATCCTCTCTCATCAAAACCGTGTACATTTCCCATTTCGGTGGAAGAGCATCAAGGAGTTTCTCTACTATCTCTTCTTCCTTGTATTCAATGGAGTAATTACTAAGTTCGGTCATCAAGTGATAATATCTGATGATGATATCATCAAGTGATTCATTTTTCAAATACTTGAATACAAAGAATTGGGTTTTTAGTAGCTTTGTCTTGGAGGCACGTATCCCCACATTACCTTCATATCTATTTTTCTAGTGCTTCCCATAGCTCTCTAGCAGTTTTGTACTTCTGGAAGGTATGAAGAATCTCTTGTGGAAGAGCCATGGTTATTGCTGCATGAGCTTTACTCTATGCCTCATACATTTTCTTTTCCTCCTCTTCCATCTTACTGTACTTCTTAATTTGATCACGACCTTCAAACAAGGATGTTGGTGGAATGTATCCATCTTGAATGCAAACCCACATCTTAGCGTCTTGATACTTCACGTACTGTTCAAACCGATCTTTCCATGCAACGAAATCGGTACCCTTAAGCATTTTTGGAGACTTAGTAGCTGAACCGGCTTCAACCTCCATTTTTACCAGTTCTGTAATGTTTATTGAAGTCATAGTTGAAAGATACACAACTCGAAATAACAAGAAAGTATTTAATATTTAAACAGTGACCAGAAAGCGAAGTTGTAACTTCGCTTAAACCTACTCAACTTCGCTTATACTCAACTTCGCTTGACAACTTAACTTCGCTTAAACCTCCTAACTTCGCTACCTACAACTTCGCCTGCTCTTAACTTCGCCTTCTCTATAACTTCGCTTAAACCCTACAAACAGTGACGGCAACTTCGCCTGATGAACACAAGGTTTTTGCAGGTTTTAATTGGATGTATTACGAGGTATGCGAGGTAGTAATGGGTTATATTTGATGGTGGGAGATGGGAAAGACACAAAAACTAGGTATATCAACGTAAACTCGTTCCGCGAATAGTCAAACGGAACGATCTTAACACCCGTGTGATAATCCCAAACCACACAATCACGAGCAAAAGCTCTGATACCAATTGTAGGTTCCTAGCCGGATCTACACAGGAGTATCTCGTAACACGAGGGTGCGGAATCCCCACGTAATACGATACGAGTGTAAGATGTATAATACGTTGAGACGATACACAAACACACGTTACAATGCTAATAAACACGTTGTATTGCAACACTTCAACACGTGATCTCAAATCACAAAAACACATTCTGACCAAAAAAACTCTTTTCTAAACAAGCCGAAGTTAGGCATATATAGGCCTTGACAACTTCGCCTAACAGAATAGGCGAAGTTGTCTTAACTTCGCTTGGCTACAAGTTCGCTTACATCAGGCGAACTTGTCTGACACCATATCTAAAACCAAAACAACCAATCTAACACGATTACAGACACATACAAAACACTAGATACTGAACTACTAACATTATGCACCAACACATATCAAAATTTGATATCATTTTATACGGGATTGCTTTGAGAAGAAGTTAACTGACCTAGAGAAAGTACACACTGACTTTCAAAAAGCCGATCTATTTACCAAAGCTTTTGATAAAACGCGTTTTCAATTTTTGTTTGGTTTAAATGGATTGAAGACCCTCGCTGATATCCTGAAACAAGGATGACTATCTTTCTTTTCTGTTATTTATATTCTAAAATTTATTTTGATTTTAGGTTTTAGGGGGTGAAAAATTAGAAAATACAAAAATATTGTGCTTTTCGTTAGTAAAGATAAAACCCAAAAACATTAAAATTTTAAAATCCAAAAACATTAGAAAATTTTGAAAAATCAAAAATACTATGATTTCTTTTCTTTACTGTTTTTCTTAAAATATTTTGAAAAACCAAAAACATTTTAAAATTTGAAAAAGTCAAAAAGATTGTGTCTGGTACAGAAAAATCCGAAAATCCAAAAAGATTGTGAAGTTTATTTTGTTAATAAGAAAATTGAAAAAGGAAAAAAGATTGTGTTTTTAAAGTATGTATAGAGAAAAACCAAAAAGATTTTTGCATATGTTCGCTGAAAAGTATTTCAATTACCCAAATTTGAAGGACATGTACTTGTCCATGTTTGGTCCTGATATTTACTTGTAATGATCAGGTTAGCCATTCACCTGATAATGGAAAGTAGTTGGGGCGTTCATTATGCGTTTTAGATTATTTTCTCGCTGAAAATTATATCAGTTATTTATGTTTGTGAAGCATGCTTGCGTGTCTTGGTCCTATTATTCATTTGTTGAATTGATAGAACAGCCATTTATTTATATACTTAATTTAACTGGGGCGATTAAATTTATCTTTATTTTGTTTTATGCTCCTCAAAATTTTGGTTTTGGAAGCAAAAAGAGAAAATGATAGTACATTGACTATATTAACCCCAAATCCAGCAAGAAATAAGCTTAAAAACTGTATGCTTAATTGCATTGGTGCATTGGTAGGTCTTAAAACAAACAAGTAGACTAAAGTATGTGATATAAACATAAAGAAACACCAATTTGAAAGAGGTGTTAGTCTCTAGAAAAAGTCTCGGTGAGGATGGCAGAAATGTAATAACCTGTCATACTCAAGCCTTATACTTGTTTGATCACCTAAAAATAAAATAAAGCAAATAACAAGCTTTGAGGTTCTGGACACTGTGAGTCTTTATGCGGCTTAATCATCTGGATATTCATATGCATGAATATTTCACTCGCTTTTAGAGCAAAACCCAAAGTCATTAAACTTAATCACTGTTGTACCTCGTACAATCCAAATTACTGACTTGATTAAAATCCGCTGTTATTCATACATGGTTCCTCCCTTGCGCACGTCTCAATACCATTAAGAAACGGACCCCAGGGGATACAATGTATGTAAGCCGACAGATGGACTCGTGCATATTCACTCGTAGTAAAAGAAACTAAATGCATTGCTAAAAAAATCTTTATAAAATTCAAATTTTGATTAGCAATATAGTGGTTTAAGTCAAGTTGGAGTGATATAGAAAAAATCAAATTAAGCTTGAACCGAGATTAGAGGCTGATAGTTTCTGATATTTTGTGCTTTAATTGAACCATTAATCATATCACAAAAACCCTTGAAAGTTTGTTATTAGATTTAAGTGGACAACAATACCAATGACCGACTTAACACCAGTCACAATATCACTGAAATATAAAGCTGTGATGGAAGGGCAATTTAGTCAATATGATTCTCTGCTCAAACTCGACAAGAATCCAAAAATATGTACTGCTTTTGAAATATCATACAAAAACACAAAAACATTTTCCTCTTTTACATTTTATTTTTCGGATAATTTTCTGGTAAATATTTCATTTTTTAACAAAATTTCAAAAAAAATATCAAAAAGATTTTGTTTTTATAGTTTACGCATTATTTAAGTATTTTATTTTGCCTTAATCGATGTAACGAGAGCAACCGTCTGCTCTATAATTATTTATGTTAATTTAGGGTTTCAAAACTTAAAACGTTTTTAAAATCGAGATAAAAGTTCTCGGTAATTCTTTATAATTTACAATTATTTATTTCCTTATTTATTAATTAATTAATTTCATTCATTTTTTTAAATTTATTTATTCATTTAAAATTAAATAAAGTATAATTCGATAATTATAAATAACGAATTATGTTATTCTAACAAACTACATCCTAGTTCGTTACCCTAATTCGATTCCGCACTCTGTAACGAATGACTTCAATTCGTTATGCATAAGTTAACGACTTAGACAAAAATAACATCTGATTCGTGATGACACGTGTCAAGTTAAAGCTAACGAATCACCTGATTCGTTAATTCAAATATTGAACGAATCATCTGATTCGTTACATGGGGAAATTAGCCGTGTCAAACTATATAGGGAACTGTGGGGGTGTTTCGTTACACTATTCACTCTTCATCTTCCCATACACGCTGTTACTCTGCTCAAATTTCTCTGAATTATCAACCTTTGATTTTCGTTGTTTTGATTATACCAGTGTGTTTGTAAGGTATAGATGATCACATCTTTGTGATTTTAATCAAAAATGGCACAGTTTTGATTAGTTAATTATGATATTTTGTTATCGGGTTTTTAAGGTTTTTGAAAACCTTCATTTATTTTATTAATACCCTGTTAAATAACTTTATTTTGATATCATTGCAATCGGAATGGATTTCCGAGATCCATGGTGATCTTTAATCATATTTTGATTGTTGATTACTAGGCTAATTTTGAACTTTGACGATCGGGTTTTTATACTTTGTTAAAAACCCTAACTTACTTGACTTATATCATGTCTTGGACCCTAAAATCTATACCATTTGAATCGCAATGTGTTTCCGAGATCGTTATGGTCATTTGTTTGGATATAAATCGATGATTATGGGGTAATTGTTATCAGCTTTGCCCGTTTGACTGTTTGTGTTCTTGGTTAATTTTGACCTTGACCAGTGAAGTCAAATATTAAGCTTTGAAGGCCATTCGTTATGCTTAGAGAATTGGAACTAATTCGTGTCCAAATCATTAAGCAATTCAAACGAATTAGAATGAGCGAATCAATGTGTCTAACGAATCAGCAAGATATTTGTAAATTATAACGAACTAGAGGTTAATTCATTATTTATAACAAACTAGAGGTTAATTCGTTATCTTTCAATAGTAATTCGATAATTCTTAATTCGTTATTTATTTACCTGATAGCGAATCAGATAATTATTTATTTCTTAACGAATGACATGGTATCCTTTTAATTTAAAATTCATAAATTGAAATATGAATTTTTAAGTTTTATTAGTTAAGTATTATTATTTATAATTCTAATCATTCTTCGGGATTATTTATACAGTTCAATAGCTGATAACATTGCTCAAGACCCGCCTGTTGATGCACCACAAGATCAACAAGCTCAGGATGTCCCTTTGCTTCCATTTGATACACGGCATATCGTTTGTGCGTTCGTTGACACAAACTTTCCTGATGAGGATGTCTTTGGTGATATGCTGGCATTTATATGCTATTATCGTATCCATTACGCTGTTACTACCAATCCAGATATTCGGTTCAACATTGTTCGCCAATTCTGGAACACTGCTCAATATGTGGAAGCTGAGGACCATATTGTTGCCGACGTTAACAACAAACCAGTTTTCGTATCTGCTGAAACGGTTCGAAGGGTATTACGATTCGATGACACCATTGATGATCCAAGCGAATACCACAAGGATCTGATCTAACGACTGTTTGGACGATTGTTTTATGCTAATAGTCTTACTGCGTCTATGTATAACAAGGCATACTTGTGTCTCCAATACAAGTATTTACTTCATATTCTTATTCACTGCCTTGGTGGACGAAAGGCTGGTTTTGACGAATGCCGCATTATGCTACAATCGGCATTAGTTGCACTTGTTTTGAACAAGCGTTACAATTTTTTTGAAATGATCTTCAATCATCTGTAATAAAAATGTATTCCTGGAAAACGACGCATGAAGTTCTTGAGGTATCCGCGTTTCGTTCAGTTGTTTATTAATGATGCTATCAGGGATTTGGTGCTCGACCCGAATGATGTGAATGATAAGTTTATCATGGACAACATGAAGACGGATACCATGCGAAGGATGAAACAGTACCGTCAATCTCCTCCTCCCATATTTAAAAGATTGATTGGTCATCCAGCAAATCCTAATTATGTATGTCCTGATAATGATCGTTGGATCCATGATGATTCGGATTTCGAGCGTGAGGAGGGACCAGGTGGGAACGAGGGTGATGATGGTGATGATGATAATGGTGGTAATAGTGGTAATGGTGGTGATGGAGATGTTGCTATTCTTGAACAACAAGCTGCGGTTGAAGCGGCTTTAGCGGCTACAATTGCTGCTCAACGCAAGCAAAAAGGTAAAGAGTTAGCCTCTGAAAGCTCTTCACAGCGTCGATTGTCGCCTGGGGCTGGCATCTCGTTTGGAGTTCAACCTCCAAGGTCGTCCACACTTCAAAGCCCGGCGGTGCCGCTCACTACTAGCACCCTTGAGCTTACATTGATGACTACGCTTACGTCTGATCCACAGCTTGGTATGATTCCTCACTCAGTATTATCTACTATATCAAGGTCGACGACCGCTACTTAGGTGGTTCCCCCTACACCAACGATGATGCCTCCACCAGATATTTTATTTCTGAGGCTCAGTCAACCTATAGGTCCAGTTCAGCCAGTTCCTCCTTCTTTTGTTGCATCACCTCATGATCAACAGGTGAGCATGGTATTGAGTCTCCTACATTTGTATGAAAATCAAATGTCCGCGGATCGTATGACTCAGGAACGTATGATGGAGAACCAGAGGAAGCTACTCAGCTATGTTTCCTTCTGTCAAAAGGAAACAACGGCACTTCGTGAGATTGTTGAGTCTTAGGGGGTGAAAATTAAAGAACAAGAGGAGCTTATTATGCAACTTACGTGCAAAGATGATCCGCTAAAAAAGCTCAAGAATGATGATAAGTATCCGGATGAGTCTGGTGCTGGTGGTGAGACTAAACAAACTCAAGACCTAGCCTCTGGTGCAGGTACGAGTTCTGTT
The DNA here is from genome assembly GCF_021521415.1 of Bidens hawaiensis. NCBI lineage: Eukaryota > Viridiplantae > Streptophyta > Magnoliopsida > Asterales > Asteraceae > Bidens > Bidens hawaiensis. Next base: position 70,104 of record NW_027493848.1, read on the forward strand.
GATGATTCAGGCAAGCAGGTTATTATTTATCGTGATCATTCGGCTGCCAAACCGATTGAGATGATCGAGGCCAATACAATTATTTTTATTGATGGCGAGGGGGTGATTAGAAGCATGGTTAATGCCGATGAGATAGTCGTGGGGCTATTTGTTGAGAAGTCACTGACACGAGAGCAGATTGCTATCTTGCTTGGTCTGAATAAAGACGAATTGACCGTGTTAGAGGCCGAGGAGGACACTGAGGTATTGAAAGATGATGAGATCTTAAATGATCCAAACATTGAGATGAGTACGGCTTTTCTTTATGAGAATGAGGAGGTTGAGGTTGAGGATGTGACTGCTGAGGACTACCCTGATATGTTTCAACATACCAATGTTGATCAGGGTGCTCCTATATTTAATGAAGAAACAGTCAAAGAAGCAGAAGATCATCTTGAGAAGACATCGAAAGGAAAGAAGGTCATTGATACAAGATTTGACTCGCTTGAAAACCCAACAGATGATGACATTCTTAGATGGTTCAGACATAAGAAAGCTAGTAAGATCATCGAGGCATTTCGGTATGTGGATCAGGAACAAAAAGAAGAAGCTGTTGCACGTGCCAAAGCCAACCAGAAGACTACATTCAAGGCTGTGTCAAAAGTGCAAGGTGATATTATTTCTTGGCTTTATGATTCTAAACTGAAATTATGTATTTTTAAATGGGAGAAGGGTATTCAGTACTATGAACGAATGTTTGATCTTCTCTCATTACCGAGATGGGATGTACGCACTCTGGCGTATCGTCCATTTATGAATCGTGGAGAGGACTACCATGCAAAACGTTTTCACCAACACTTGTTATTTGAGGTGAACAACGGGTTTAAATATTTTAGACCACAAATTCCTATCCGCAAACGTATCAATGAGATAGATCCAAAAACAGGATGGAAAAAGCTGGTCCTTAAGGTAAAGCCGCCAAAGACGATGAAGCGTGTGCCGGTGAAGACGATGAACCAACACATGTATCTATCTTTCAACCGCCGGTACTACGACAATCGAACTGGCGAGGCCGTCATTGTCCTGGGTAAAGGGTTAAAGACCGAGCTAATAAAGATCATCGATCCGATGTAGCTTTTTAACTTGACTGAGACCGACAACGACGTGCTGCACAAGAATAAGATATTGATCGAGCGCAATGAAGACTATGATCTGGCTATGCAGTTCCAACGCGTCGTGCGTGTATGTTATGAGAATGGGATTCATAGTTGCAAAGATTGGCAGTCCAAGCGCTTCAAGTAAAGTAAAGACAAAGAGCTCAAGACGAGGGGGTGTCTGTTAGTACACGGTTTTGCATCTCGAGTCTTTGTATTTATCGTTAATGTATTTGTCGTTTTATTTATGTAATTAAATATTAAGTTATCTTTATAGTTCGTTAAGGTATAGTCTAGTTCGCTAAGGATTTTTAGCGAACTAGATCTAAGTTATTATCCCTCCTGATTCGTTAAGGATGTTTAACGAATCAGGGGGTGATTCGGTAAGTTATTTCTTTTAAGTTTATGTAACGAAGTGGATTCTAGTTCGTTATGGAATGTTAACGAACTAGATCCATCTTCTATTTATAGTGGCCTTTGTCCACTGTTAATGTTAAGTTTTGAGTTTAATTATCGAACCTCTACCCAGATTCACTCTCAAGCTTCATACTAATATTATCACATACATACAAATAACATATACATACATATAATGTATTAACTGATGATCAATGGCAATTACAAACTAGATCCGTGTTAGGTTAATTATACATAGATTAGATCTGAGATCTGTGTTAGTGATTAATGAGATCAAACAATAATTAATACCCCAGGTTTGTTTTCAAATGTTTGCAGCAATGATTTGAGATATACAAAAAGGTTTGTTGCTTCACCTCATCTTGAGATTATTATTCTAAAAGTATCGTTTTCTAATCACAATTAACTTAGTTATATTTCAAAAGAAACATCACTACAGATAATTGTTTTCGGCTTAACTCATACTGACCTGTTTGACGTTATCTACTGCATAATTTGGATGAGTTTGGAAGATTTGAAGTGTCTCCAGCTTAACCCATTCTGACCCTTTTGACATCATCTACTACACATCTGGTCTACTACATCATTTGGATGAGGTTGGAAGATTTGACTAGTTTTCCTGTATTTGTTTAGGTACGTTTTGTCTCTGTATGCTCTATCTATTTATTTTGATTTTGTTAGATGTAATCTAACTTTTTTTACCCCTCTTTTTTTTGTTTTGGCTGTGTGAAACACGTGTTGTAATAGATAAAATAATTTAAACATCTACATAATTTGAAGTACAATGAATAGTTGAATAGTTTCGTTTCGATTTTCACAATAGATTCGGTTTGGTTCAGTTTCGGTTTTAAGTTTTTGATTTTTATGATGCGTTTGATTTTGTTTTGGTTTTCGGCATGAAATCTTTGAGCTAAAAACTAGCCCAAAATAATGAATTTGGACTTGAAACTTTCTAAAACAAGTATTATGAATATTGGTTAATCAATTAATATGGGTTATTTGGTTATAACCACATTTAAAATTTTTATAACGGGAAACCAAATTGGTAAGCATTAGTCGTTCACTTTCACATTCGGCTTCACCTTAGCCTATGTTCACATGGTGTTATTTTATCTGCCTTTGTATATGACCACATTTGTTTTTGTATCCTGCCGCGTTGCGTGGGTACCTACTAGTATACACACACGCACATACATACATACATACATACATACATACATACATACATACATACATACATATTTATATGATTATATATAGGGTTTGGATCAAATACAAATGAAATTAAAATATTAATTGTGATAATCAAGATGAGTAATTATATATATAAGTAGAGTAATTATGTAATTACATCATAGAGTAATTACATAAATTATGTAATTACTCTATGATGTAATTATATAATTACTTTACTTGTATATAGAATTACTCTTGTTGATTTTCACAATTAGCACGTTAATTTAATTTGTACGTTAATTTCATTTGTACTTCACTTGATACTTACGTATGATTAAATACATAAATCGAATTTTCATTAAAACTTTTATGTATATGCATATGTGTGTGCGCCTGTATAAATATACGACGTCCGAGTAGACATGTCTGAATCTAATGGCATGTTCAAAAAGACACATCTATTTGTTTATATTTATTTATTTATGTTAATCACTAACGCAATGAAATGTTTTATTTCTCAATATAAATATTATTATTACATCAAACTGTTAATTACTCGCTCAACATGTGTTGTTAACAAATTACTTTTACGTTATTATATCAGATGGTTTGAAGTGGAGAACTTAAATTGGACTTTAGGATAATTAATAAAATAGGATAATTGTTGTATATGTTCTTTTGTTTTAAATACTTTGTGTACTTTGATATGAATGAAATAAATTAGACATTGAAACTTGTATTATATTAGTGTCTTTGAGCTACGATACAAATATTTTTGCCCTCCGACCTTTAAGTTGGGGTGTGACAGATTAGTATTAGAGACGAAAACTGTAAGATAGGTGGCTAGACGTAGCGATCTAGTAGCATGCTTAGGATCCCTATGCATGTTCTTGTACGTGTACCTTATTAGTTTAAATTATTTGTTCATAGCTTAATTTTATTGAAATGTTTTTAGTCATAATATTGTACAAAAAAGGCACACGTAACTCTGGGGCTTTGACTTACTCTCAAAATCATTTTTAAAACTCTGAGGCTTTGCACACACAATTTTATATTTTTCTTCCCTCTCATTGAGGATGATTTGTGTGACGAATATGTAGTAACTGGAAGGCGCACACACTTGACACCAAGGCTTGCGAGCCTAAGGAAATGCAATACGTATAAATCTCAATCAACCGCAACACCTGGTTGCTTTTCTGGAGTGTTTAGAGAGGATATAAAACATATTAGGCGAAAGCATATCACACCAAATGTCTACGAATATACTAAGCTCATTATATCAAACGTGTGGTTATGTGATGATCACAATCCTTAATTATAACCGAATTCACGATGATACGTGGCTAAACTCAATTTTTCCCTATGTTGTTTTAGTTGAATGAATGAATGGGAAAAGCCATGTTGGTTCATGATACCCCAACCATTCGCATCAATGCCTCATATCTCGGTTTTAATCGATTTCGATCATTTTGTTGAAATAAAGCCATGATGATACATGAAAAATTCAACAACAAAGTTTTTTTTATTATTTTTTTCATCAATGTTGTTTTTAACAATTAACTCCTAATTCCCTTTTGTACCATGTTATTAAATTTTCCTTATATTTAAACTCTATATTACGAATGATTAAAATCCTCAACCTCAAATTCATTTAAGAGTTATGTAAATTATATTCATGTGTCAATCTTTCTTTTTTACAAATAAAATATATATACATTTAAATCAATTACCCGAAACTTATGGAATTTTACGCCCTTTGTCCCCGTAGCATGTCTTCTCGCCTTATCAACCATCGCAATTGCACCGGTAACTCAGGTCGTAGCATGACGGCCGCATCACCTAGGGAATTGTGGAAGCTCTTCCAACCCTATTTTCCTACTTAAAACGATGAATGCCACCCCCGCACCTGTAGCTACCTCCCCAGTTGTTTGTTCCTTCAAGCAAATCACCAATGCAAACCCGCCCGAATACGTTGGAGCCGAGGGTGCTACCACTCTCCTCCAATGTATGGAGAGTATTTTTCTTCAATGTGGATTCCTTGAAGATAATAAAAACACCTATGCCTAAAGAATGTTTGGCTTAAGCGCCCTTACTTGGTGGAATAGTGAGAAACACTCTGTAGGGGAGGAAGTCGCCATGACCATGCCATGGGATGACCTTAAGAAGATAATGCTCAAGAAGGTTTGCCCGAAATATCAGCTCCAAAAGTTGGAAGAAGAGTTTTGGATTTTGAAACAAGAAGTTGTTGACAATGTGACTTATAATGACCGTTTCTAACAACTAAGCCTCCCCATCCCACATATGCACCCCTCTCGAAAGGTCCATCGAATAGTATATCTCGGCTTGCCTATGAAAATCTAGGATTCCGTTCTAAACCATTATTTGAATGACCTCCGCGATGCTATCACTTTAGCTGCTTCCCTGACTGAAAACCATGTCAAGGTCGGGAGTTTAACACATAAAAGTACCTAAAATCCTACTGTTAAAGCCGCGACCAAACCTTCCAACGTGATCAAGTTCGTAACCTCATCAAAACCCACCAGAACCAACACTAACCACAACAACCATAAACGTAAACACCGAAACTATGCCCTAGCCAACTCAGAACCGACACCAGTCCATGATACCCAAAGTCAACCCAAAAAAAGCCATAAACGGGAACCTGTCCTTTGTGTAACACATGCAAGTATCACCACGCTACTACGACACAGTGTTGAAAATGCTTCAATTGTGGCCGTTTGGGTTACTTCATCAACTCCTGCCAGGAACCTATACAAGCTCAACACAACTCATCTATCCCACAACCTGTTATTCAACCATATAATCAATCATATGCCCTACCTTATGCATCCTCACTCCTAACTATACGAGCCTGCTATCATGTGGTGACCCAAGCCATCTTCGCAACACATGTCCAAAACTTATTTATAAAATTCAAGCCTACCCACACCAATCCATCCAACTTAAAATATATCAACCCCAAAGCTTTGAACCGCAAGCCCAAGCCGATCAAACCCAACCAATGTAAGCCCAGCCCATCCAAGCCAATCAACCTCAACCAAACCAAGCCGAGCATGCTCAAGTTAAACAAGCCAACCAGGGTGCACAAGGACGTGTGTACTACATCAATGACAATGAATTTAATCTTAGAAATCATGGCACCACCTCACGCTAATCCTTATGCCAAAGTCCTACCTACCCCAAGAAGACAAGCACCACAGAGAACACTTTTCTTACATTTAATATTTTTGTCGCTGATCTTTCCGTTTAAATAATGTCTCTGTGTGCTATCAAATTTTCAATTTTATTAATGAAATCATGGTCTGCATGTGACACCCGGTAATTTCCCAATCCCATAAACCAAGTAATCAACCTAATTATTGGGTGATTGTGGATATTATGCGCGCCATGTTATGATCAGCGTGGGCATATGTTATATGCGCCATGCGCGGATATTATGCGCGCCATGTTATGATCAGCGCGGGCATATGTTATATGCGCCATGCGCGGATGTGATGCGCGCCATGTTATGATCAGTGCGGGCATATGTTATATGCGCCACGCGCACAGGTTTTTGTTGTGTTTTCATGACAACTTAATTTTATGTCGTTTCTGTCTAATGGGTTGCATACCTCTTCAATAATCAATAGTAAAACTATGTTCAAACAATATCCTAATTTCCTAATTAAGACCCAAATCATTTATGCGCGCGCGAAAAAAAAAAAAAAAAAAAAAAAAAAAAAAAAAAAAAGGGAACTAACCTCCCCGCATGGCGGGAACATTGAGAGCTAGTTTGTTTGAAGCTCCAAGATGGAATTGACTTCAACATAACTGATCACTATGTTGAAATACAAAGACCTCATGGAGAATCTACAAATGAAACTCAACGTCCCTACGAGAAGGTTACGCACCTACCCGCATCAAATAAAAAGGAGTTATGTGCGACACCTGCGGGAAGAATCCCCGCGGGACACCTTAAACCTAAACCCTTTACGCATGAACGTCTGCACAGAAACCAACCACCTTTTCACTTAAATCCAAAAGTTCACCCTGTTAATAAACTCTGAGAACGCTGGTTCCAGCAGAGCCAGATGGACCCGCAGGATTCCTTATAAGGACGCCTGCGCAGTGATACGCGCAGGATTCGTTACAAGGACTCTTGCGCGAAGACCAACTGGAGCCGCCGGACCCACAACGTTCAAAGAAATGGCCTACACGCAGAAGGCTATACGCGCAAGGTTACGCGCACAAAACACTTAGTCTATTCTTCAGATGCAAGGGGATTACCCCCGCCCAGAAAGAACCAGTTGCGTGTTTCAGAGATTTTTACCTTTTGACAGCACACAGTACCAGGAACAGTACTGTAACACGAAATGTCAACTGTCAGCCGCACCTACTCTCACCAACCACAGTCCTGCATGTACTGTCAAATCAAATCAGAATCTTCATAACCACTCCCTAGGACCATCACCCCCATCCCTAAATAAATAATAATAAACCCCATATCTTGTCATCATTACACCCAAAATGATAAGATCTCAATCCCCTAAATCAAGGGATCGTGTTCCCTTGAATTTGCCTATAAATATCAATTCTTGAATAAAAATATCACAACCACAAGAAACACACTCCAAACTCCTCTCTTAAACCTGTAATTCTGCACTAACCATCTCCCAAGCATCCGTTTCCAGTTCCATCGCTAGGTAAGCCGAAACTTTAGTCTTGAGATTTACTTTTCTGACCAGCCCTTATATTCTTCGATTACTTGGTCTTAATACACATATTTCTTGTTATTTAAACATATTCTAGACTACCAATTTCGAGGCTAACACCAAGAAACCCGAATCTCGTTTAATCTCTCTCTAAACCATCACTTAACAAGAATCACAGGTGAGTCTCACAGCCCCTATTTTCACTGTTTTTAAACTGTTTTCGGGGCGAGGGACACGTGTTTAAATTATGTTTTATCATGGTATATTTACAAGCAATGCAAACGATTATCTGTTCATAGTGTCTATTTTGGTTATCAATGTGAGTGCGCTAGAACGAGAAAGTGATCACTTTATCAATGAAACTCTAAGAGTAGGGACTACTGGTTTGATCAACCCGCTCGTAGGGGTAGCTCCTCTTTGCATAGACGAGTGCCTAGTATGGTCATGGGGTAGTACTACTGGTTAAATTCGCTCGTAGTGGCCGCGCCACTTTGCATGGACGAGCACATAGTTTTCAGAAATGTCCGCGCGAAACCCGCGGGACGGTTTTATCAAGAATATGTTTTAATGATGTTATCAGAACTATGTTTCAATATGGTTTTATCAAGAATATGATGCAATACGATTTATCAAGTCACCGAAACTTGTGAACTCACTCAGTTTATACTGATTCAAATATTTTTACGTGTCTTTCAGGTAGTATTTAAGTAGCGCAAGGGGTCACACGTAGAGCACTTCACGAAGAACAGCTATAAAAATGGTTTTTGGAAGATTTTAGTTCTATCCCTTCCACACGCGTGGTTGCTCCCGCCGTGTAAGGGGATATGGCGCGGAAATCTTCAACGTTTTTCATATTTGGATGTTTTTATATGTTCTTCTAAACAATGTAATGTATTTTGTACTAGACATTTCATGAGAAAAGGGAAACTTATTTGAATGTTTGCAATGACCCGTGCTTGATTATCAATCCCCACGCGCGCACGCCCGGCTGTTTCCGCCGTTTAGGGCCGGGTGTGACAGATTGGTATCAGAGCACTGGTTATAGCGAACTAGGAAAGAAGTTTTAACCTAGAATATAACCGTAGGGGAATCGCATGAAATATTTTTTTTCTTTTCAAAGAAAATATTTTCGAAAGAAAAATCACACACACTTAGGAACACGGGTCACACAATGTCTAGTGAACACTAAGGATAAAAACATTATGTGCTCAGGGTACATGCGCTAAGTTTGATATATTTTCACTCTTTCAAGAAAAACGAGAATGCCTCCAACCAGAGCCAAAGGAATTACCATGACACCCGAGGAACTCGCAGAAATAATCGCACAGGCGATCGCAACGCATGAGGCCAGCAAGGCCGAATCCAGTCAGGGCCGTCAAGAGACCGAAACCCCATAACCCGAATCAGGAGTTTTGGGCAAAGGATGCTCCTATAAGACATTTATGGCCTGTAAGCCTTGGCCATTCAAGGGCACCGAAGGGGCCATTGGGCTCTACAACTGGATCGACAAAACGGAGACAGTTCTCTCCAGTAGCGGGTGTAGTGAAAGTCAAAAGGTCCTTTACGCGACCTGCATGTTCCAAGAAGCGGCCTCGTCTTGGTGGAAGCTTCAAACGAAAACATTGGGACGAGAAGTTGCTCTCCACAAGACCTGGGAGGAACTAAAGGATATGATGATGAAGAAGTTCTGCTCTCGCGCCGAAATTCAGAGTCTACAGCAGGAATTTTGGAACCACGCCATGGTAGGAGCTGACATCGACGCCTACAACAACCGATTCAACGAACTTTGCCAGATGGTGCCGGATATGGCAAACACGGAGGAGAAAAAGATCGAGAGGTATATCTATGGGTTACCCCATGTTATCAGAGTTCCGCTCAATGCCGCAGCGCCTCCAACCTTTGTTGATGCAGTGGCGCGGGCCATCACTCTTACAAGAGATACGGTCCGTGCGGGCCTGTTGACCTCGCGCGGGAACGAGCAGCGAACCTCTGATCCCAAGAGAAAATGGAACTCTCACCACCGAGGGTCCGACTCCAAGCAACCACCATTCAAGAGACAGGAAAGCGTAAGGGCTTACGCGATACAAGCCTTGGAGCCACCACGAAGAGGGTACAATGGGCCTCGCCCATGGTGCAGCAGATGCAAGTATCACCACGAGGGTGAATGCGCAAGCATCGTATGCGCCAAATGAAGCAGACCAGGGCACAAGGCGATAAATTGCCATGTCAAAGAAACTGGAGTAAACGATAACTGCTATGCATGCGGGAAGCCAGGACATTTCAGTCGGGATTGCCCGCAAAAGAGAAACCAAGCTCGCGGGAGAGCCTTTGTGATCAGCGCGGGCGAAGCAAAAGAAGAACCGAATGTGGTAACCGGTACGTTTCTACTTAACGACCATTTTGCATCTGTCTTATTTGATACTGGCGCTGACCTAAGTTTCATATCCGCTGAGTTTAAAAACTCCCTAGGCTTAGCAACCAGTAGACTAGACACGCCTTATACTATAGAACTAGCCAATGGTAGGCAGATACGCGCGAACGAGAGGACTGAGCAATGTGTATTGGTCATGGGAGGTCACGGATTCAATATTAACTTATTGCCAATAGACTTGGGAAGTTTTGACATTGTGGTAGGCATGGATTGGTTAGTCGAGAACCACGCGGAAATTATTTGCCATGAGAAGCAGGTTCGGATCCCACTGTTGAGCGGGGAAACCTTAGTAATTCAAGGGGAAAGAAGTGGAGTTGCGACAAAACTCATTTCGTGTCTAAAGGCGCGCAAGTGCCTGAGGAAAGGATGCTACGCCTTCCTGGCGCACGTAGTAGAGAAGAAAGGAGAACGAAAGATTGAAGACTTACCAGTGGTGTGCGAATTTCCAGAAGTCTTCCCTGAAGATTTGCCCAGATTACCGCCACCGCGACAAGTCGAGTTTCGAATCGACTTGGTTCCAGGAGCTGCACCAGTAGCTCGAGCACCCTATCGACTAGCTCCATCCGAGATGCAAGAGCTATCCAATCAGTTGCAGGAACTATTGGATAAGGGTTTCATACGCCCAAGTTTTTCACCCTGGGGAGCTCCAGTGCTCTTCGTGAAGAAGAAGGATGGTTCATTTAGAATGTGTATTGACTACAGGGAACTGAACAAGCTGACAGTCAAGAATCGGTACCCCTTACCAAGGATTGACGACTTATTTGATCAGTTGCAGGGATCCAGTTATTATTCGAAGATAGATCTACGGTCAGGTTACCACCAACTTAAGGTCCATGAGGAAGATGTGTCGAAGACAGCCTTCCGAACTAGATACGGCCATTATGAGCTCTTAGTGATGCCCTTCGGGCTAACTAATGCGCCGGCTGTATTCATGGATCTGATGAACCGTGTGTGCAAGCCATACTTGGATAAGTTTGTGATTGTGTTTATAGATGATATTCTGGTTTACTCCCGAACCAGAGCTGAGCATGAACAACATCTTAGATTAATTTTGGAAATGCTGAAGAAAGAAAAGTTGTATGCAAAGTTTTCTAAGTGTGAGTTTTGGATTAGAGAAGTTCACTTTCTCGGTCACGTTGTAAACGAGAAAGGAATACACGTCGATCCTTCCAAGGTCAAAGCCATCGAGGATTGGGAAGCGCCAAAAACACCAACTGAGGTGAGGCAATTCCTAGGACTAGCTGGCTACTATCGACGTTTCATTGAGAACTTCTCCAAGATAGCTTTACCTCTGACCGCGCTAACACAGAAAGATAAGAAGTTTGATTGGGGCGAAAACCAGGAAGCAGCGTTTCAAATGTTAAAGCAAAAGTTATGTAGTACGCCAGTTTTGTCTCTGCCCGAGGGGACGGACGACATCGTCGTCTACTGCGACGCTTCACATCAAGGGCTCGGATGTGTCCTTATGCAGAGAAACAAAGTCTTAGCGTATGTCTCTCGTCAACTCAAGGTCAATGAAAGGAACTATACAACGCATGATCTGGAACTTGGAGCAGTTGTTTTCGCGCTAAAGATTTGGCGCCATTATCTTTATGGTACAAAGTGTTTAATTTTTACGGATCATAAGAGCCTTCAGCATATATTTGATCAAAAGGATTTAAACATGAGGCAACGAAGATGGGTAGAATTATTGAATGATTATGATTGTGAAATAAAGTATCATCCTGGAAAGGCGAATGTGGTAGCAGACGCTTTAAGTAGGAAAGAGCGAGCAAAGACGCTACGAGTTAAGGCTCTAAGATTGACCATTCGCGCAGATCTCACTACCCGCATCCGAGAAGCTCAACAAGAAGCCTTGAAACCAGAGTTTGTCAAGAACGAATCCCTTGGGGGTATGATTAAGAATTTAGAGCTCAAAGAGAACGACACTCGATATTTTGCTAACCGCATATGGGTCCCTCTCAAGGGAGGATTGCGCGAGCAAGTGTTAAACGAAGCTCACAAAACGTGGTATTCTGTACATCCTGGCGCAGACAAGATGTACCAAGATGTTAAAGCACTGTATTGGTGGCCCAATCTTAAGGGCGACATCGCGACGTATGTCAGTAAATGCCTGACGTGTTCGAAGGTGAAGGCTGAATACCAGAAACCGTCGGGGTTGCTTCAACAGCCAGAAATTCCCATGTGGAAGTGGGAACAAATCTCCATGGACTTCATTACCAAACTGCCAAGGACACCTGGGGGTTACAACACGATTTGGGTTATTGTAGACCGACTAACTAAGTCAGCACACTTCCTGCCAATCAAGGAAACCGATAAGATGGAAAAGTTAGCCCGATTGTATATTCGAGAAGTAGTTTCAAAACACGGAGTTCCGGTATCCATCATTTCTGATAGAGATAGTCGGTTCACCTCAAGGTTTTGGAGATCGTTACAAGGGGCTTTAGGTACTCGTCTTGACATGAGTACGGCTTATCATCCCCAAACAGATGGACAAAGCGAGCGAACCATTCAAACATTAGAAGATATGTTGCGCGCGTGCGCAATCGATTTCGGAGGTAGCTGGGATACTCATCTCCCATTGGTTGAATTTTCATACAATAACAGTTACCACACAAGCCTCAAGGCTGCACCATTTGAAGCCTTGTATGGGCGCAAGTGTAGGTCCCCGCTGTGTTGGGCTGAAGTGGGTGACAAGCAAATGACTGGTCCAGAATTGATCCAAGAAACGACGGACAAAATTTTCCAGATACGGGATCGCCTTAAGGCAGCGCGCGACAGACAGAAAAGCTATGCAGATGTGACAAGAAAACCGTTGGAATTTCAAGTAGGGGATAAAGTACTTTTGAAAGTCTCTCCATGGAAAGGAGTCCCCCGTTTCGGCAAGCGAGGAAAGTTAAATCCGCGATACATCGGACCATTTGAGATCCTGGAAAGGATCGGTCCAGTTGCTTATAAACTCCATTTACCCTCCAAACTTAGTGGAGTTCACAACACGTTTCATGTGTCCAACCTCAAGAAGTGTTTATCTGATGAAACGTTAATTTTACCATTGGACGAGATTCATATCGACAAACAACTACACTTCATGGAAGAGCCTATAGCAGTAACCGATTGGAAAGAACAAAAGTTGCGAAGAAGCCGAATCAAGTTAGTAAAGGTTCAATGGGACTCAAAGCGTGGACCTGAATTCACTTGGGAAAGAGAAGATCAAATGCGCAAAAAGTACCCATACCTCTTCCAAAGGATAGCTCCTACCAGCGACACCTCCTAATTTCGGGACGAAATTCTCCTAACGGGGGGAGAATGTGACACCCGGTAATTTCCCAATCCCATAAACCAAGTAATCAACCTAATTATTAGGTGATTGTGGATATTATGCGCGCCATGTTATGATCAGCGCGGGCATATGTTATATGCGCCATGCGCGGATATTATGCGCGCCATGTTATGATCAGCGCGGGCATATGTTATATGCGCCATGCGCGGATGTGATGCGCGCCATGTTATGATCAGCGCGGGCATATGTTATATGCGCCACGCGCACAGGTTTTTGTTGTGTTTTCATGACAACTTAATTTTATGTCGTTTCTGTCTAATGGGTTGCATACATCTTCAATAATCAATAAGTAAAACTATGTTCAAACAATATCCTAATTTCCTAATTAAGACCCAAATCATTTATGCGCGCGCGGAAAAAAAAAAAAAAAAAAAAAAAAAAAAAGGGGAACTAATCTCCCCGCATGGCGGGAACATTGAGAGCTAGTTTGTTTGAAGCTCCAAGATGGAATTGACTTCAACATAACTGATCACTATGTTGAAAAACAAAGACCTCATGGAGAATCTACAAATGAAACTCAACGTCCCTACGAGAAGGTTACGCACCTACCCGCATCAAATAAAAAGGAGTTATGTGCGACACCTGCAGGAAGAATCCCCGCGGGACACCTTAAACCTAAACCCTTTACGCATGAACGTCTGCACAGAAACCAACCACCTTTTCGCTTAAATCCAAAAGTTCACCCTGTTAATAAACTCTGAGAACGCTGGTTCCAGCAGAGCCAGATGGACCCGCAGGATTCCTTATAAGGACGCCTGCGCAGTGATACGCGCAGGATTCGTTACAAGGACGCTTGCGCGAAGACCAACTGGAGCCGCCGGACCCACAACGTTCAAAGAAATGGCCTACACGCAGAAGCCTATACGCGCAAGGTTACGCGCACAAAACACTTAGTCTATTCTTCATATGCAAGGGGATTACCCCCGCCCAGAAAGAACCAGTTGCGTGTTTCAGAGATTTTTACCTTTTGACAGCACACAGTACCAGGAACAGTACTGTAACACGAAATGTCAACTGTCAGCCGCACCTACTCTCACCAACCACAGTCCTGCATGTACTGTCAAATCAAATCAGAATCTTCATAACCACTCCCTAGGACCATCACCCCCATCCCTAAATAAATAATAATAAACCCCATACCTTGTCATCATTACACCCAAAATGATAAGATCTCAATCCCCTAAATCAAGGGATCGTGTTCCCTTGAATTTGCCTATAAATATCAATTCTTGAATAAAAATATCACAACCACAAGAAACACACTCCAAACTCCTCTCTTAAACCTGTAATTCTGCACTAACCATCTCCCAAGCATCCGTTTCCAGTTCCATCGCTAGGTAAGCCGAAACTTTAGTCTTGAGATTTACTTTTCTGACCAGCCCTTATATTCTTCGATTACTTGGTCTTAATACACATATTTCTTGTTATTTAAACATATTCTAGACTACCAATTTCGAGGCTAACACCAAGAAACCCGAATCTCGTTTAATCTCTCTCTAAACCATCACTTAACAAGAATCACAGGTGAGTCTCACAGCCCCTATTTTCACTGTTTTTAAACTGTTTTCGGGGCGAGGGACACGTGTTTAAATTATGTTTTATCATGGTATATTTACAAGCAATGCAAACGATTATCTGTTCATAGTGTCTATTTTGGTTATCAATGTGAGTGCGCTAGAACGAGAAAGTGATCACTTTATCAATGAAACTCTAAGAGTAGGGACTACTGGTTTGATCAACCCGCTCGTAGGGGTAGCTCCTCTTTGCATAGACGAGTGCCTAGTATGGTCATGGGGTAGTACTACTGGTTAAATTCGCTCGTAGTGGCCGCGCCACTTTGCATGGACGAACACATAGTTTTCAGAAATGTCCGCGCGAAACCCGCGGGACGGTTTTATCAAGAATATGTTTTAATGATGTTATCAGAACTATGTTTCAATATGGTTTTATCAAGAATATGATGCAATACGATTTATCAAGTCACCGAAACTTGTGAACTCACTCAGTTTATACTGATTCAAATATTTTTACGTGTCTTTCAGGTAGTATTTAAGTAGCGCAAGGGGTCACACGTAGAGCACTTCACGAAGAACAGCTATAAAAATGGTTTTTGGAAGATTTTAGTTCTATCCCTTCCACACGCGTGGTTGCTCCCGCCGTGTAAGGGGATATGGCGCGGAAATCTTCAACGTTTTTCATATTTGGATGTTTTTATATGTTCTTCTAAACAATGTAATGTATTTTGTACTAGACATTTCATGAGAAAAGGGAAACTTATTTGAATGTTTGCAATGACCCGTGCTTGATTATCAATCCCCACGCGCGCACGCCCGGCTGTTTCCGCCGTTTAGGGCCGGGTGTGACACTGCAGTTGATAAATCTATCTTCATTTACTCCCCTCGCAAAGCACGACACACACTGCTTATACTATCTATAGAATTATATTTCTTTACTCATTCTTAACTCAATCTAACGGCCTATAACTGGTGACCACAATTGGAATCATTGATAGAAACTGGGACCATGTGCGTGGTTATCAAATAGGAACCGTAATCTAGGCTACCTATTGTCACACCCTGTAACATCCTAAAATTTTTATATTGATAAATAAAAGAAAGTTATGTTTAGTAATTTCACGTTTTAGTTATTTAATGTCGAGTAAGGAACGGGTCTTGGGCTTAGTTATTTTATGAACTCGGCCTGTCTCAACCCGTAGGAAGCCAACCCGAGCCTAACCAAACCCGTAGTATATAAACGAAAGTTCTTGACACTTCCACCATTTTTCACCATCTTCCTTCACTTACACCCACCCAAACACTCTCATTTCTAGAGAGAGAAGCTAGAGAGAGAAAGTTCTCAAATCACAAATCCGAGTCCACAATCTTGTTCCTAATCGTTTTTGGTAAGTCCCTCTCGAAAATCATCCGTTTTCATAACCATTTCCGACCTCAAATCGAGCAAAAACTCCCATTTTCGTAACTTGAGTTTTCGGGTCAAAAACCGCCTTGTTTTGGTGTCAAAATGCAAGCTTTTGTGTTTAAAAGTACTAGGAATCGATAGCCCTTTCAATCCCGAGCATTTCCATGTCAAAAACTTCGATTTTGGGTCAAAAATCTGGAAAATCTGGAAAACCCGTGGGTTTCTCCGTCGCCCAGCTTGAAGGAGTCGAATCAGACTCATTCGATCGAACCAGTCGATCGAATCAGTCCATTCGATCGAATGCGTAGATCGAACAAGTCCAGTCGACCGAATAGGGAAGCAACCGAATGGTCTCCAACTCATTCGATCGAATGAGTTTTGTATTCGATCGAATGAGTGTTGTATTCGATCGAACGTGTTCCTGTTTGATCGAACGTGTTGTATTCGATCGAACGTGTTCCTATTCGATCGAACGTGTTCCTATTCGATCGAACGTGTCCCTATTCGACCGAATCAAGCCAGAACCAAGCTGTTTCCAAGTTCGCCTAAGGTTTAACTTCGCCTGAAGTGAAGTTCGTTTATAAAATAAATTAAAAACCTAATGGAAAATGTGTTAAGGCAGTTATCGAAAATAAAATTTTTCCAAGCTGACCTGGCAGCTTAACCCCAGCCAGGGGCTCTGCCCCTTGGACCCCGCTAGGGGCTGCCGCCCCTAGAACCCCGCTACCAGGGGCGCTGCCCCCGGACCCCCGTTCGTTGTGGGTCATATAAAGATAGAAACGCAACATAAGTAGTAGTAGCTAATTGATACGTGTAAATATTATACAGTTAGCCGTGCGCAGCTCAAGAGGGGAATAACTATTAACGGAGAGCGTAACAGTATTCAGGTGAGTTTCTAGCCCCATTTATGTGTTATGTTTTCGGGGCTGTGTGCATACTCGATGTGTTGTTAATACATTTATCCTAAGTGATAAGTGTATGCCATATGTGATATATGTGATGGATATGAATGGTTGCTTGTCGGTACGCGAACGATCTTCGGATATTGCGCGTACTGTCAGGTCAAAAATAAAGGTACGAATATTATACATCGAAGATGCATGAACATTACAAATGAATACTTGTCGGGGCGTGAACGATCTTCGGATATTGCACGTATCGACAAGAGGTATGGTTGTTAAATGAATGATGTAAAGAACGCCTAGGGTGTTCTTATGCTATGATGTAATTATTGTATATGTGAAGTAGGTGTATGCAGGTACACGAATGGTATGTGAGTTCTACGTTCGACATAGTAAGTTAGGATGGCAAATCCCTCTAGCTTTTGTCGGACATAGACTCGGCTGGTGATGGCGTAGTTAAGGACTGCGGGCCTTATACGTAAAGTAGATGATAGATGTAAACGTAGTTAAGGACTGCGGGCCTTATACGTAAAGTAGATGATAGACGTAAACGTAGATAGGGACGGTGGGCCTTATACGTGTTACAGATAATAGACGACAACGTAGTTAAGGACTGCGGACCTTATACGTATTATAGATAGGCATCAGCATAGGAAAGGACTGTGGACCTTATACGTGCTGTAGTTGTATTGTGGTAGCATAGGGGAGGACTGCGGACCTCGTACGTGCTATGGTTTAGGTTGCAACATAGGGGAGGACTGTGGACCTTGTACGTGTTGTGGATGTAGGATGGTATAGGGAAGGACTGCGGACCTTGCACGTACCATAAAGGGTGAACATAGGTAAGGACCGCGGACCTTTTACGTGTTCACGACCTTGAGTACAGGTATAGACGGCGGACTATGAACGTACTCTCGGTAGACTGAGGTTAGTGGTTATAAATATGTGTGTATGTATGGTAGTAAGTGTGTATGTAGAACAGAAGGGTAACTAGTGAAGTATGGATATGTATCTACGGATATGTATGTATGTGTATGTATTGTATGGCGTTCGATTAACTAGAACTCACTCAGCGTAGCTGACTTTTAGTATGCACGCAGGTGAGCTGATTACAGAGCTAGCATGAGGATGACACACGGCATGGATTGAACGGCTGGCATCTGAAGAAAGAAGTAAAGATGTTTTAAATATAAAGTTTTGTGTTATGGTATCAAAGAAAAGGTTTAACGTTTTGTAACAAATGATTGATGTTTTATATTCCGCGAAAAGTTTTAATAAACTCTGATTGAAGAACTGTGTTTATGAGTAAATCCGACGCTAAAGTAGGGCTACCGGGTTCGGGGCCTTACAAGTTGGTATCAGAGCATAAGTTCGAGAGATTTAAGCATCCTACATGCTTAGACTCGAACAGAGAATGAGATTTAAAATGAGAAAGAAAGAAGATGCCAGTTCAAGAATGCCATGTGTCGCTCAAGCAAGATCAGTAAAGGTAAAGTGTATGATTAAATGATATATGTTAATGAGAAAGAAAAGATACGTGAACGGCAGGGATAGGAATAATTGATTGTTTGACTTGACTAACTGCTTAAGTAGAACCAGCACAAATAGACTCATAAAGGGAAGTGTATAGGACACGGAAGGTAACGTGATCAGCTAATCACAACTGGCCACTGTTATTACCTGTTAGCCTTACTATCCTTGTACTAAATAGTTCCTTGAGTGATGATGTTTGTGTTTTTCCCTTTTAGAATACGGATGGCTGGAGCTGGAGAATTTGTGGGAACTGGGGGTCGCACAGGACGTCGTGGCAGGCCTCATCTTGTCCGGCAACCCTCGGTAGAAGAAGCTTCCCACACCGAAGATGAAGGAAGCGCAGCTGGAGGAGACCAGAACAACAATGAAGAAGTTCAACTTAGCCCTGCAGTTCAAGCAGCCATTGTTCAAGCTGTAGTTGCTGCTGTGAAGAACCTGAATCCCGAAGGATCTGCTGGAAGCCGTGAGCGAACTGCTGAAGGGGCAGGGGGTGATGGTAAGGAGGTTGGGGAAGGAGAAAGAGGGGCCTCGAGCGAGGATAAGTCTGTGAAAGTCGATGATAGGAGAAGAGGACAAGGTGGGTGCAGCTATAAGTCCTTCAAAGGATGCGACCCGCCGAAGCTGACTGGGTTGGGAGACGCAATCGCTACTCTCCAATGGATAACCACTATGGACAAGGTTATCCGCATTAGCGAATGCCGTCCCGACCAAGCTGTGGGTTATGCTACTCAGTCATTTGTGGAAGAAGCTATGTATTGGTGGGAAAGTGTGGAGCAGAGAAAGACTAGGGATGAGATCAAGGCGTTGAGATGGGACGATCTGAAAGAGTTGGTGATGAAGAAGTTCTGTGCAGATGCAGAGGTTGAAAGGACGGAGATGAAGTTCCTGAATTTGAAGGCCGGTATGATGACGCATCGTGAGTATACTACTGAATTCAGCCGACTATCTAGATTGGTGCCTGATATGGTTGACACTGAGGTCAAAAGAATCAAATGTTATGTGAGGGGATTGCCACAAAAAGTCCGCATGTTGGTCAGGGCAAATAAACCTGCTACTTTTGACTCTGCTGTTGAACTTGCAGAAGTGGTTTATGCTGACCTGGCTGAGGACGATGTGGTGGTGGGGGAAAAGAAGGAGAAGAAATGGGCTACCTCTGCTAAGCGGTCTGGCGAGATGGTGACAACAACTGATGAGAGGAAGGCCAAGGTTGGGAACAAGGATGCATGTAAGACGTGTGGGCAAGTACACCTGGGAGAATGCAAGACTGGGACAGACAGGTGCTATCGGTGTGGAAAGAATGGGCATTATTCTCGAGAATGCCCTGATCGTCCAAAGTGCTTCAAATGCGGAAAAGCTGACCACATGGCTAGGGATTGCAAGGAATCAGGGGCGGTAGGTGCGAAAGGATGAAGACTTTGGGAAACTGCAGAGAGGAACACCTGATGAAGGAATAATTGCTCATGCAATGGTTTTATTAAATTACATTTGCTTAAGAACTTGTTTTGTGTTAAGGTCTAAAACTTATGTTTATCTGTGGCGTGTAATTATTTTGAGTTTGGTTAAGAATGATTATTATGTTATGGTGAAATGTTGTTTTAGACAATAATGTTAAAAGTACTAATCGAAACCCTTAGAAGGATGAGATGAGTCTTGGTGCATCGAGGGTCTCATGGACAAGCTACCTTAAATAGCTAAAACACATGACCACCATTCGATGGCTGTAAAGTCGGAAGTAGGAAGGGTAACTCAGAAAGCGAAGGCATTTTTATAAAACGTGTAAATGTAAGAAGTTTTCCTTTTATAGGGAATAAGTTAGGTTTCGGGGACGAAACCTCTTTAAGGAGGGAAGACTTGTAACATCCTAAAATTTTTATATTGATAAATAAAAGAAAGTTATGTTTAGTAATTTCACATTTTAGTTATTTAATGTCGAGTAAGGAACGGGTCTTGGGCTTAGTTATTTTATGAACTCGGCCTGTCTCAACCCGTAGGAAGCCAACCCGAGCCTAACCAAACCCGTAGTATATAAACGAAAGTTCTTGACACTTCCACCATTTTTCACCATCTTCCTTCACTTACACCCACCCAAACACTCTCATTTCTAGAGAGAGAAGCTAGAGAGAGAAAGTTCTCAAATCACAAATCCGAGTCCACAATCTTGTTCCTAATCGTTTTTGGTAAGTCCCTCTCGAAAATCATCCGTTTTCATAACCATTTCCGACCTCAAATCGAGCAAAAACTCCCATTTTCGTAACTTGAGTTTTCGGGTCAAAAACCGCCTTGTTTTGGTGTCAAAATGCAAGCTTTTGTGTTTAAAAGTACTAGGAATCGATAGCCCTTTCAATCCCGAGCATTTCCATGTCAAAAACTTCGATTTTGGGTCAAAAATCTGGAAAATCTGGAAAACCCGTGGGTTTCTCCGTCGCCCAGCTTGAAGGAGTCGAATCAGACTCATTCGATCGAACCAGTCGATCGAATCAGTCCATTCGATCGAATGCGTAGATCGAACAAGTCCAGTCGACCGAATAGGGAAGCAACCGAATGGTCTCCAACTCATTCGATCGAATGAGTTTTGTATTCGATCGAATGAGTGTTGTATTCGATCGAACGTGTTCCTGTTTGATCGAACGTGTTGTATTCGATCGAACGTGTTCCTATTCGATCGAACGTGTTCCTATTCGATCGAACGTGTCCCTATTCGACCGAATCAAGCCAGAACCAAGCTGTTTCCAAGTTCGCCTAAGGTTTAACTTCGCCTGAAGTGAAGTTCGTTTATAAAATAAATTAAAAACCTAATGGAAAATGTGTTAAGGCAGTTATCGAAAATAAAATTTTTCCAAGCTGACCTGGCAGCTTAACCCCAGCCAGGGGCTCTGCCCCTTGGACCCCGCTAGGGGCTGCCGCCCCTAGAACCCCGCTACCAGGGGCGCTGCCCCCGGACCCCCGTTCGTTGTGGGTCATATAAAGATAGAAACGCAACATAAGTAGTAGTAGCTAATTGATACGTGTAAATATTATACAGTTAGCCGTGCGCAGCTCAAGAGGGGAATAACTATTAACGGAGAGCGTAACAGTATTCAGGTGAGTTTCTAGCCCCATTTATGTGTTATGTTTTCGGGGCTGTGTGCATACTCGATGTGTTGTTAATACATTTATCCTAAGTGATAAGTGTATGCCATATGTGATATATGTGATGGATATGAATGGTTGCTTGTCGGTACGCGAACGATCTTCGGATATTGCGCGTACTGTCAGGTCAAAAATAAAGGTACGAATATTATACATCGAAGATGCATGAACATTACAAATGAATACTTGTCGGGGCGTGAACGATCTTCGGATATTGCACGTATCGACAAGAGGTATGGTTGTTAAATGAATGATGTAAAGAACGCCTAGGGTGTTCTTATGCTATGATGTAATTATTGTATATGTGAAGTAGGTGTATGCAGGTACACGAATGGTATGTGAGTTCTACGTTCGACATAGTAAGTTAGGATGGCAAATCCCTCTAGCTTTTGTCGGACATAGACTCGGCTGGTGATGGCGTAGTTAAGGACTGCGGGCCTTATACGTAAAGTAGATGATAGATGTAAACGTAGTTAAGGACTGCGGGCCTTATACGTAAAGTAGATGATAGACGTAAACGTAGATAGGGACGGTGGGCCTTATACGTGTTACAGATAATAGACGACAACGTAGTTAAGGACTGCGGACCTTATACGTATTATAGATAGGCATCAGCATAGGAAAGGACTGTGGACCTTATACGTGCTGTAGTTGTATTGTGGTAGCATAGGGGAGGACTGCGGACCTCGTACGTGCTATGGTTTAGGTTGCAACATAGGGGAGGACTGTGGACCTTGTACGTGTTGTGGATGTAGGATGGTATAGGGAAGGACTGCGGACCTTGCACGTACCATAAAGGGTGAACATAGGTAAGGACCGCGGACCTTTTACGTGTTCACGACCTTGAGTACAGGTATAGACGGCGGACTATGAACGTACTCTCGGTAGACTGAGGTTAGTGGTTATAAATATGTGTGTATGTATGGTAGTAAGTGTGTATGTAGAACAGAAGGGTAACTAGTGAAGTATGGATATGTATCTACGGATATGTATGTATGTGTATGTATTGTATGGCGTTCGATTAACTAGAACTCACTCAGCGTAGCTGACTTTTAGTATGCACGCAGGTGAGCTGATTACAGAGCTAGCATGAGGATGACACACGGCATGGATTGAACGGCTGGCATCTGAAGAAAGAAGTAAAGATGTTTTAAATATAAAGTTTTGTGTTATGGTATCAAAGAAAAGGTTTAACGTTTTGTAACAAATGATTGATGTTTTATATTCCGCGAAAAGTTTTAATAAACTCTGATTGAAGAACTGTGTTTATGAGTAAATCCGACGCTAAAGTAGGGCTACCGGGTTCGGGGCCTTACACACCCTGACCAAAGGCGGCGTAACATGTCGGGGCATGAAAGATCACCGTAATATCCTACTTTTGATAAAGATAATTAAAAGAATTCCGTTTACTTCATGATGTGTTATTATTTTGTTATGTTAAATAAAAATAATAGAGTGTGGGTTTGGAAAATAAAATATGGAATAAGGGACGGTGATGGGTCTTAGGCCCGTGGGCTTAGGGATATATAAACACCCTTAAACCTCCTTAAACCCTCATTTCCTTCATCCAGCCTCTATAACACACTAAACACACACACACACACACACAACCAAACTCTCATCATTTCGGACCTAGATCCAAGCTGAAGAAAAGGTGGAATTTCGTGTCCGAGCATCATTAAACAACAAGAAATTCATCCTGGATCACGTGCTGGTCCAGATCCAGACCAAACCGAAACCCTAAAATGGGGGTTTTAGATGTAAAAGTTATGTTTTAAGTGTCAAGTGTCGGTTTGCTATAAGATTTGATATTAGGGTAAATCAAGCATTATTATGTAAGAAGAATGTTAAAAAGATGTCTGAAATGAAGCGGGACAAACGAGCTATGTTTGGACCGTGTTAGAGTTTGAAAATGAAGTTGTTATGGCCAAGAACTCATTTTATCAGTAAAACGGGCATAACAGGATGTAAGGATGTGATTAGGAAGGAAAGACATGAAAAACCATGTTTCAATCGAGTTTTGGAGAAACTTAATTCCTTAGGAAAAAGAATCGAATCGAATCGAATTGAAAAGAATCGAATCGAATCGAAAATCAATCGAATCGAATTGAAACTCGATTCGATTGGTTTAAACGTCAACTCGACTGACCCCAGCCAGGGGATCTGCCGCATGAACCCTTCTATGGGCTGCCGCCTGTAGAACTCCACTGCCAGGGTCACTTCCCTCGGTATGTATAGTTAGAAATAGTTCATTGATACTTATTATTATTGCACAATTAGTTGTGCACATGACACATGTGAGTTTTTAGCCTATTTTCTCTGTTATATTTTTGGGGTTGTGTGCATACTCCCGTGTGGTTAGTTAACACACTTACCTTAAGTGGTAAGTGTATGCTATATTATTGTTTAATGAATGATAAATGAATGGTATAGAAAAGGTTAAATGTATGTATGTAATTTTATGAATGATAGTATGAAGAAATATATGTATGAATGTTTGATTGTATGGAAAGGATGGACCAGACCCTTATAATATATGAGAGAATAGGGACCATACCCTTATAATATTTGAGCGGATAGGGACCATACCCTTATAATATTTGAGAGGATAGAGATCAGACCCTTATAATATCTGTGAGATTATAGGGCGTAAGGCTCTTTAAAACGTAGGTATAGTTACGTATGATGTATGTTAATAACAGAAATAATGAAAGAATGAACGAATGTACGAGTGAAAGAAAGGTAAGCGGGTTAAGTGTTTAATATATTTCTTTTGTTTCGTAAGTATAAGATTGTAATGTATGTTTTCTGATTAACTAAAACTCACTCAGCGTAGCTGACTTTTAGTATGCACGCAGGTAATAGGTTGAGATAGCTGGCTTGAGGGTAACACATGCCATTGGACTGAAGAGACCGGCATCTTGAGAAGAATGTTATGATGATATATTTGGTTACGATTTTATTTTGCAAGACAATTTGAATGATGTTGAGACAAGATTTTGAATGTATACACTTTGATATTTAGAATGTTTATGAGTAAATCTAGCTATAAAGTAGGGCACCGAGAACGGGGCCTTACAATTGATCAAGAACATAATGACACTATTAATGTGATAATATTTAATCAACTCATTCATTTCATTCAATCATCAAATAAAACAACTTGTCCATACAAGACAACACAAAATTACATGGAAATATATTGTTCATTTTTCTAATAACCTAAACGATCTCAAAATAAAATGGCGTATTAAATAATCAACCAATAATTAAACCTGTAGCAATGCATAAAATATAATTTTTCAACGCGAATGTTGGTGAGTAATTCTATAATTTTGAGTATATATAATATGAGGAAAAATACACAACTCGTATATGAAACCGTAAATAATAGCAACAGTTGAGGTATATAAATCATAAATAAATGAGGCTCCTTTCTTATAGGTAAATTACCCAAATACTCGTATATATAAATGAGGAGCTATTCTATTAGCACGAGGATAAAATAGTTAGGGGAGCGTATGATCATACTTATTGAGGATGAGGCAAACCAACAAAAGCAATAAAAAATTAGCAAGAAATCATACGAGGCATATAACACACAATCGGGCGATTAATCTTAGCAACATTAACCCTACGGTTTGTGGTTTAAGGATCTAATATCTTAAATCGTTTTTCTTTGATAGGTATGGATGTTACCCCCAAAGTATAAAAGTGAAAACGGGGATGAAATGTACTCACTTGGAATGAGTGACTTTGGTGAAGATTGGTTTAAGAAAGCTACGGGGAAATGAGCTCAACGAGTTAACGTGCGAGTCCTAGATTTAAAGGTCATTGAGTTAGTAGGATGTTTTGTGAAAAATTAAAGTAAAATAAAAGGACAAACAAAATAAGTAAACAAATTTTTGGGGTTTAAAGTGTAAACACTTAAGTAAATAAAGTGGCGATTTGAAAAGTAAGTTAACCAGAAATCGAGTCTTGGTGTTCTATCCAATGGTTTTACTTCACCTTTGTTAAGTAAATATGCGGGGATTGGTTTAATGCAATAGTTCACGACCCCTTATTAGATATATACCAAAAATTGATTTTAATGAGTGTTCTAGTTAGTCGGTTCGGGTCTTGATAATTTATCAAGTCCGAACTCGACATACCAAAGTGATAAATATTATGAGATAACTCATTTAAAACAGAAACTTAACTAAGTTAGAAGTTTTATTAGGAAGAAACTCCAAACGTCAATGTTAAGCCAGTGTTCGGTTTTTCTTGGCCCAAGCTTGTTATAAGATCAAGTTGGATCCGACATGCCAAGTACTTTGAGAAAATATTTATAAATCAATTTACAACAAGATCTTAAAAAGGAATATGATGTTTGATGGCCTGAAGCACAACTAGTGTGCTTAAACGGGAGTTCGATTTCGGTTCGGTCCGTGACTCGGTATAAGACCAAGGTTGGTAACCACATACCCAAAACCATAGAACTAATATAAAAAGTTAGAAACTTAGAACTTAAACAAAACAGTAAGCTTAAACAAATTAAAATGCTAAAATAGACTAAAACAACCCTTTCATACAAACTTGCCTTAGGATGGCATAAACACCTAATTCAACCATTTTTAAAGAAGGAAAAACAAAGAACAAAAGTACTATAACATAAACAAACTGAAATCATAAGTTTTAATTACCGAAAATGGATTAAAATAAAGGTTTAGCTTCTGTTTGACTTCAAAAAGTTAGACTATTAAGAACTAGGAAATGAAGTTTATAAACCAGAATTTAAAGAAAATTTCAAGTCTGAGCAGATGGAAATGGACGAAATAAACTTGTATTTACAGAGGAAGGTTGTAGGGTTTAGCCACATGTCTCCACCAATGGTTTTACATGAAATTTGGTTGATTGGTGGGTTTAAAAACAAGTTATAATACCAAAAAAAGGCGTGTGGCCGCACCACGCGACCGACCTGCTCTTTCCTAGCCGAGTGGCATGGCGTACCTGGGGTGTTGGTCTGATGTTTTTGTTTTGGGAGAGTTTGGTCCTGAAGTTCGTTTTAAGTCGTTTTGATTGTCAACTGATCGTATTAAAATACCTTAAAGGATGGTATCGTGATCCGACACGTGTGAAACAAAATCATAACATAAAACCCACTATTCTATTAATAATGAGGGATCCGAAATAAAAATGTGTCGGGTTTACAATACAAGTACAAATATGAATTAAACCGAAAATGACAAATGTCACTGTTTCCCCTATTTTAGGAATTTTCGTCCCGAAATTAGGAAGAAACGGTAACGAACATGTGCAGGTACTTTTCGTTCATAACGTCTTCTCGTTCCTAAGTAAATTTTGTGCCACGCCGTGATTCCCAACGAACTTTAAATAATCAGACGCGGCTTCGTTTCGTTCGTTTCTTATTGCGATCTATGACTCAAACAGGTCTTTCAATCATTTGCATTGTCTCGTCGATACGCACTTCGTCGAGAGGTATATGGAGGTTACCTTCGGCTAGCACTTTTTGAGGTTCGAGACATGAAAGGTTGGATGAACACAGGTAAGTTCTTGTGATAACGGGGTGCTAGTCTATAAGCTACGTTTCCAATCCTTTCGAGGATCTTGAATGGGCCTACAAAACGGGGTGCTAGTTTTCCTTTCTTTCCGAAACAGACTACCCCCTTCCAAGGGAATATTTTGAGAAGGATAAGGTCGTCAACATTGAACTCGAGAGTCTTTCACCATTGGTCAGCATAGCTCTTTTGACGACTTATAGCGGTGAGAAAATTCTTGCGGATTTGATCGATGCAACCAGTAGTATCTTGAACCATCTCGGGACCTGTGATTTGGGCTTCACCAATCTTGTTCTAACAAAATCAGGGAGCCGCACTTGCGACCATAAAGAGCTTTGAATGGATCCATACGAATGCTAAAATGGTAGCTGTTGTTGTATGAGAATTCGATAAGCGGAATATGGGAATCCCAATATCCACCATATCCAAGTACACCAGATCGAAGCGTATCCTCAAGTGTTTGAATTATACACTCAGATTGGCCACCGGTTTGAGGATGATAAGCGACACTAAGATAAATACGAGTACCCAAAGCTTCTTGAAGCGATTTCGAAAAATGAGAGGTGATATGAGCAACACAATCCGAGATAATGGTCAATGGTATACCATGACGGAACACGATTTGATGAATATATATTTGAGCGAGTTGTTTCACAAATTACTTCTCTCGAATCAGGATGAAATGAGCCGATTTGGTTAATCAATCGTTGGTTACCCAAATACTATCATTTTGTTTTTGAGTGGTGGGTAACTTGGTGATAAAGTCCATAGAAATGTCTTCCCATTTCCTAACAAGAATCAGGGGTTTCTCGAGTAGGCCAAAAGTCTTTTTATG
Organism: Bidens hawaiensis; assembly: GCF_021521415.1. Classification (NCBI taxonomy): domain Eukaryota; kingdom Viridiplantae; phylum Streptophyta; class Magnoliopsida; order Asterales; family Asteraceae; genus Bidens; species Bidens hawaiensis. Next base: position 98,189 of record NW_027493848.1, read on the forward strand.
TTCGTCTAAGTCCCGAATCTGGATCACTACAATTATGATATCAATATGACAAGTATAGGTGCGGAATACCTATACTTGGTGATTCAAGAACACAATATGACAATAAAGAGAAACACGGAATTGCTTCAAAACACACGTATATTGATGAATACGACGGGTGCTTAAGCACTTACATTACTTGATAACTGAATGACTAGGAATGAACAACCCTCTAGTTCTGCTCACTCTCTGCTCTCGTGAACAACCAACATAAACCCTATACATGTTATCTATATATGGAAACCAAAACACTAGCCCAACTATAGCCCAAAGCCCACCGAGATCCATATTGGATCTCGGTTTACATACATTGCCCAAACCCAACCGAAATCCATAGGGATTTCAGTACTATATCACCATAACCATAATGCAATTCTTCAACTCGTCTTCGTTTATGTCACTGTAGTCTTGATCATGTCATGTCCTTTTGATATGCGTCAGTCTAACCAAATTATGGCCCAACAGTTCGGCTTTAACTTTTGAGCATGTAAGACATGATAATATGTAAAGTGCCACGTCTTTCTTCATACCAGGCTACAAATATATGGGACAAATATCGAAGTACATTTTATCCGCACCGGTATTTACCGAATATCGTGACTTATTAGCTTCGTCTAGAATGAAAGTATGAAGGTTGTCACGATCGGGAAACATAAATGGTTGAGGAAATAAATTAAGCCATTGGGTTTGGTTTCGAGTAGAAGGTCGGCTCCACACGACATTTCGTCGTACATGTTACCTTCATCAACGGAGGTTCATTGGGTTCGATAGATACGGTTTTGAAGATCGGTTTGGATGATTATGCTATGAAACAGAATGGATTTTACATTAACTTTACGACTAAGGACATCGGCCACGACATTCGCTTTATCGAAGTGGTAGCGAATCTCGCATCGTAATCACTAAGTACTTCGGCCCATCGACGTTGTCTCATGTTGAGATCTTTTTGGTCGAAGATGTGTTGAAGAATTTTATGAATGGTGAATACTACACATTACGCACTGTAAGATATTGTCTCCAGATTTTGAGAGCGAAAACGACACCAAGTTCGAGATCAAGAGTCATGTAATTTTTTTCGTGCACTTTAAGTTGTCTTGAGGCATAAGCAATAACTTGACCTTGTTGCATGAGAACGTAACCAAGACCTTGGTTGGATGCATCACAAAATACCACAAAGTCGTCGTTTCCTTCGGGAAGGGTTATGACGGGAGCCTTTCAAAGCATATGCTTTAGAGTTTGGAAAGCTTCCTCTTGTTTCGTTCCACATTTGTAAGTTTTTCCCTTATGAGTAAATGTGGTAAGGGATAATGCGATTTTGGAGAAGTTTAGAATTAAAACCCCGATAATACCCAGCTAAACCAAGAATAGATCGAACTTTTATTAGAGGTGGATGGAGATTTCCATTCTATTATGACCTCATTTTGGTGGGATCAACATGAATACCCTTATCGTTGACGATGTGACCCGATAATTGAAATCCCTTTAGCCAGAATTCACAGTTTGAGAATTTGGCGTAAAGTTGTTCTTTTCTTAGGAGATCGTGAATGTAACGTAAATGATGCTCATGCTCGGCTTCGGTTTTGGTGAAGATGAGGATATCGTCGATAAAAAAAATTACGAATTTGTCCAAGAATAGTTTACAAATGCGGTTCATGAGGTCCATGAATATCGCGACTACATTGGTTAGTCCGAATGGCATAACCATGAACTCGTAATGTCCATACCGAGTACAAAAAATTGTTTTAGGAATGTAATCTTGGTGAACACGTAATTGATGATAACCCAATCGAAGATCAATTTTGGAGAAGCAAGTTGTGCATTGGAGTTGATCGAAGAGGTCATCGATTTGAGGCAAAGGGTAATATTTTTTTTATGGTGAGTTTATTGATCTCACGATAGTTGATACAAATGCGGAAGGATCCATCTTTCTTTTTCACTAAAAGAATAAGTGCCCCCCAAGGGGAGGAGCTCGGACGAATAAAGCCCTTATCAGAGAGTTCTTGAAGTTGGTTTGGTAATTCTTACAATTGCGAAGGAGCTAAGCGATAAGGAGCCTTGGGTACGGGAGCCGCTCAAGGCACGAGGTTGATTCAAAATTCAACCAGACGGATGGGTGGGATACCGGAGACGTCTTCGGGAAATACGCTTGGAAAATCACAAACAACGGGTTTCTGGAATTTTCCTCTCTTCGAGGTATTTTGCCACCACTTGAGCTAGGAATGGAATGTACTTTTGGTGCAAGTACTTTTGATATTGAGAGCATGTCGTTAGGTAGAGATTTTTGGGAGACGTTTTGCCAAAGATCATGAGGGTTTTACCATTGACGAGAAGAATTCAAATAAACTGTCATAACAAACAACTTCAGCTCGGTGCTAGGCTAAGCAATCCATGCCTGCTGTGATGTCAAAACATCCCATTTCATCGGGATAAGGTCGACCGAGAATTTACGCTTGCAAAGAGTGAGGATAGAATCGTGAATGACCAAATCGATGGTGATGGAACTACCATTGGCGACTTTGAAGGAAAAAGGGCGAGAAACTTTAGTACGTGGTACGACAAGGGTAGACTTAAATTTATGGGAAACAAAACTCCAAACAGCTCTAGTATCAAATAAAATTGAAGCTAAATTCTCATTTACTAAAAATGTACCGTTCACCATGTCGTTAGCAACTTGGGCTTGGTTGGCATTCATCACAAAAGCACACCCTTGGTTGCCATGGGTACCTTGTTGAGCTGGCGGGAGTGGCGAAGGAAGAAGAGCTTGATATGCTTGGAGCGGTTGAGTCGGAGGAGCCATGAGTTGCGAGCGTGAGGTTGATAAGTTTGCACTTGGTAAGCTTGAGTCAGGTATATTGGTGAGGGCAAGATTTGTGTTTTATTAGCTAACGCAAGTCGAGGACAAGCATTACGGAAATGATTCGAGTCTCCATAATTGAAACAAGCTCTTGGTTGAGGGAGGTTTGATCAAAAGGCATGGGACGGTTTTGATTAATCGGAACAAACCTTGGTGAGACGGGTTGCCCACGGGAGGCTTCACGACACACATTTCTAAGTTGAGCGTAGCGGTTACAATTCGTGCAATGAAAACAAGCGGAGTAAGATGGGTGATGCCATTGACAAGTGTTGCACAAAAGATGAGAGAGGATAGACGGTATAAGGTTTTCGACTTGGAGGAGGTTGGGATTAAAATTGAGGTTGAGATGGGTGAGTGACGACATATTTTTGGTGGTTGGGTTTGTTTTTCTTCTTGGAGTGGTGGGATGATTTGGAGTAATTTATGGATTGAGGTCGAGGGTTAGCTTTGGTGTGGGATAATGCTTCGGGTGTGCTCTTTTTATTAGAATTCTTGGAACCCTTAATCTTGAGAGTACCAGCTTTGACATGGTTCTCGAAGAGAAAAGCGGCTATGGTAATTGCATCATGGAGTGTTTACGGGTTACTACTCATCACCGAGTCTCGGATTTGCATAGGCAAAACGTTGACATACTTGTCAATCGCCCACTCGAGGGGAATGACCAAGTGAGAAACCAAGAGACTAAGCTCATGAATACAGTTGGAGTAGGTGGAGTTGTCACCACTTTCTTGCATCAGTTCCCAAAATTCGGTCTAGAGTTTTTGGATTTCATGCTTCGGGCAAAATTGGTTCATCATAACTTCCATGAGCTTGGTCCATAAGTAGGCCATGGATACTTCCGCCCCTTCGGTGTACATTTCGCTATTCCACCACGTGAGGGCAGTTTCCTCGAACACGCTTGTAGAAAATGTGGTTTTCTAGGATTCGGGGCATTCACAGTCTCAGAACCCGCTTTCCATCTTTTCGAAGCATTGCAAAAAGCTAGTGGCACAATTCGAACCGACATACGCTGTTGGTTTGGCGCCGAAAAACTATTAGTAAGGGAAAGGTGCGGGGTTAGGAATGGCTTGGATAACAACAGGTTGAGTTGCTTGAATTTGGTTTATTAGTTCGGGAATCACAGCAGTGATCTCTTTAACAAACCAAGCGGCCATCCTGTGGTCGGAGTTCTTAGGCTTGTGATTGTGGTGACAAAGAGGAAGCATTCTAAAATAATAAAGGGAAACAACATAAGTTTGGGGTAATTGGCACAAATATGTGGATGATATGTAAACATGGAGTTTTAATATTTGTGAATCCTTAAATCATGGAGGATGTTAGAAAAATTGTAAATAAATCAAGTGGCTAAATAAAATAATAAATAATTTAAATATTTGAAATTTGATAATAAAGTGTTAGGATTTAAAAGAGGAAAAGCTTGCATGAACCACCATGAATAGTTTAAATCTTTGAAATTTGATAATAAAGTGTTAGGATTTAAAAGAGGAAAAGATTGCATGAACCACCATGACTTGTCATCCCGACAATAAAGCTTAAATAAAAATGAGATAAAGGGGGAGTTGAACATTTGCATGTATCACCGCGTCTTTTATGATTCGACCAAAAATAGTAATAATACCAAGTAAAAATGAGGTGCGATGAAGATGTTGAAAACACTAGTCCACGTATCACCGTGGCTTTTATGTTTCCAACAAAAAAATATTGGAGGCAACTGGAACGGTTGCATCGACCACTTAAAGTTTTTGACTTGTATAACATGGTAAGTAAATCACCTTCGATTCTCGAAATCTTTTTGTAACATCCGACGTTTTGAAAATAACAAATAAAGAAAATTTTAATATTTAGTTACGCACTATTAATCATCGTCAATTAAATAATAAAAGAATATAAAGGATGGTAGGCTTAAGTGAGGGTGGCCTTAGAGTAAATTATAGACTTAGTGTACCAATGGGCCTAAGGTCCATAGGCTTCGCAATATATATATATATATATATATATATATATATATATATATATATATATATATATATATATATATATATATATATATATATATATATATATATATATATCTTAAAACCCCTAAACCCTAGCCACTTTCCATTTTTACCAACACACACTAAAAACACACACTAATACTCTCTTCCATTTCGGATCCAAATCCGAGGAAGAACCGAAGTTTGTTCGTGTTCGACATCGCAACAAGAAAGAAACCTTCCAAGATTCGACTACAAAACGGTTCGTATATGGTACGTTTCGTAATGAAAAGCTTCTTCATTCAATTTCGGCTCGTTTAGTATTCCTAGATCTAGTGAAACCAGGTTTTAAAATCGATAAATGATCAAACTTTATTATAAATGAGCTAGATCTCGGCTGAGTATAATAAAAGAATGGTAATAATAATAATAATAATAATATAACATTAATAATAATAATAATAATAATAACAGATTGGACCAACAACATCACCTAAAAGATGACAACAATAATAATAATAATAATAATAATAATAATAATTAGTTTAACAATGAAGCAAAAGATAGAAAAGAAAGGGGGGGCAATGGATATGGTAAGAAGTGTATTTAAGGAATTAAAATGAGGAGATTACCATCCAGCTCCAACAACCTAGTGGTTAACTCACAAACTTGTGAGCCGGCTGTCATGGGTTCAATTCCTGGGGTTAACATTTATTTGTCGATTCGGGTTGATCTGATTGGGCCAGATTTTATGATGGTCTATTGGGCCTGCTCTAGTCAAGCCCATAAGCTGATTAAGCATATTTCTTAATTAGCCCAAAGCAAGTCCAACATAATAAACCACTCTAACCGACCTCATCAAGTCCGTTAAGTCCCATTAATTTTTATGGACAACTTAGACGATGAATAAAGATATATATATATATATATAGGGGAGGGATATTTTGAAAATCTTGATGAGTTGTAAGAACTTTAAGAACTCAATTTCGGACTGTACATTTAATTAAATGGTATAAAATATGTGGCTGAGATTAAATCTGATTAAAAAATGAATCAGGAGAGTGAATAAAAATATTTGATGATTACACATGTGTAATAAGTCGATTCGTTGTGTAAAAAAATACTGTAATTTTTTTTACGTTACTTACACTTACGTAATACATAAGTGTAAAAAAATTCAAAAAAAAAATTGTTACGTTGAGTTCTTTCGAGTTCTTAAAACTCAAAGTGGTTCTCAAAAGAAATCAATTATATATATATATATATACTAGTATGAAACCCACGCGATGCTGCGGCGACAAGAATTTGCAATTTGATACTTGTTTATGTTAGGTTATCAATCATCGCATGATATAGTGTATAGTATTTATCCATAGTTGTTCAAGTTATTCTACAAAAAGGAGACAACATTGAGAAAGATAGAAAGGATTTGTGCTTATAAAAAACCCTTAAAAATAATAAAAATTAGTGGGAAAGAAAAAGAATAAATAATATAATAGATAAAAGTCGTCATTCAAAATTAAATAAAAGCGAAAAAAGTAAACAAAGAAAACGAAAAATGTTCCTCTCATCTTTCTTATTTTCAAAAAAAAATGTTGAAAAAATATCATTGTGTTTTTTGTTTGTTTTCGTCATTGATTGTGTCTTTTTTATTAATATTGTGTTATGTTAATCAACATTGTATTATATTTTCCTTGGCATTATGTTATATTAGGTTTTTTTATTGTTTTTTATTTATACTTTGAGTTATTATTTTTTTAATATTTTTCTTGAAATTTTTTAGGGGTTTCTTTCGAGGTTACAAGTACTTCTCACAATATTCGTTTTTGTCTCCTTTTATAGATTAACAGTTTTCCTGTACTTATGATAGTTTTCTTAATCGTTTAATGATTTTCAAAAGTTTATTATGTTAATTGTTGAATTGGTTCGGTTGATACATGTATGTTGAGTTGTCAATGAGCCGAGATGAGCCAAGCTCGACTCGAATACATGTTGAGCTAGCTCGGCTCGAGCTTGAAACCTATAGCGAACTGAACATGGGAGCTTAAGCTTGGCTCATTCATAAATCAAGCCAGCTTGGATCAACCCGAAATGACCCGAACCCTTTTCTATTGAGCTATTTTTGGTTCTTCATTAGTTTAAACCTAGCCATAAGATCTGACATTGAATTAATTGTTATGACCATTATTTATATAGACAATTCAAGAATGCAATGTTTTAGAGTATATCTAAGAGCCAGCTGACGTGGATGCAATCATGCAAAGAAAATGTGACAAATAATTTGGGAGAAACATGTTTTGAACTCGGGAGGGAAGCGACATTTCTTGTACCAGTGTTGAGAAGTAGCAGCAAAATTAGCTGGAACACTTTTGATATTAAAAGGTTAAATATCTAAACTAAATACTCTACATATGCATATTAATCGATCTATCGAGCCGAGACACTTGGACTCGATTACAAAACGAGCCGGCTCGGCTCGATTTCCAATCAACCTTTTTCGAGCGATTTTTTTTCGAGCGTTGGGCGAGCCGTGAGGTTTTTGGACACCCATAACTGTATATGTCACCAAAAGAATAACAACTCATATCTAAAATAAAATTAATTGGAGTTGATTTATTTCATTTTATTTTGTAATTTGAGTTATATAAATGGGAAGACTGGTTTTGTAAAATCTAAATTTATAAAGTCAAACAGATGGCATCTTTATGCGTTTAAACATTTTATAGGTTCATACTGCATATCTAAGTTGTACTTTAATGCTTCATTGACTTGTAAATTATAATCTACACACTGATGTTGAATATATTTTATATCTAAACGTCGACAAAAACATGCACGCCGCAATATAGTTTTTGGTTCTTTTATAAAAATAATATATTTAAAAATATTGGGGGAAAAAATAAATATATAAATTTGTCAAATTATTGGCTAAAGATGATGGGTAAAATATGCAACAATTCCTAAATATTACAAAAGTCATATAAAGTTTAAGGATAATTATTATAACTATAGTTAGAGAATTTAAATTTTCTTATAGGTTTATAGTTGCATATCTAACTTGTACATTAATGCTTCATTAACTTGTACATTATAATCTACATATTGGTTTGGAAAAAATTTATATCTAAACGTCGACAAAAATTACAACGTCGTAATGGTATGTTCAGTTTTTTTTAAACACAATATATTTGAAGATAGAGACGGAAACAAAAACATAAATAAATTTGTCAAGTTTTTGGATAAAGATGAGGGTTAGATGTGTAACTATTCTTAGATATTACAAATGTTATCTAAAGTTCAAGGGTAATTACTGTAACTATAGAAGATAAATTATTGTAATTATTGAATTAAAATGAAAAGCTACGGTTAGTGAGTGTTGAGTAAAGACATAAATACCATCAAATTTTAAAAAATATAGGCATTTACAATTGTATATGTTGCAAATTGATTGTACCTCTTAAAATTTAAGAGGCCGTCCACTCCCTCTTTATATATAGTAGAGAAATATTAATGAAAGATGAACATCGCAATAAATGAAAGAATAACATACATTCATTTATCAAAGTAACCCCGTTAGATCTGTTAAACTAAAAGAACGAGACTAGCTTATCAAGTAGATTTAATTAACTAAGTTACAAACTTAGTTAGTTTTGTTAGCTAGTTGCACTATTAATTAAGATATATATATATGTGTGTGTGTGTGTGTGTGTTAAATAATTAGGCGTGCATAACTAAGGAAAGGGATTTCTGTTAGCTCTGAACGTAACCGGATCCAAGTGAGTTTCTAGCCCCTTACTTTGTTTATGTTTTCGGGGCTGTGTGCATATTCAATGTGGTAGTTGGGTATTGTTATCTAGTCTTTATATTTAATGTATATTTAATGTAAATGACCCATTCGCTATGGATTGTATAGCGAATGAGATCCATTCGTTACAGACTAGGCTAGTTTGTTAAGATTATTACCATTCGTTATGGAATCATAACGAATGGAGTCTAATTCGTTATGAAGATATAACGAATTAGACGTAACTTAACGAAGTAGAGCATGTGGCCTATAAATAGACATATCCATGCTCATTTGTAGGTGATCACATACATGAGAGATGTGAGGTCCTAGATCTATTATGTATCCTCTCCATAACTTCTTATGTAATTTATCCATTATTTATCAATAAACCGTATTTAAAGTATTCGTGTTCGTATTGTATAATCGATGTATCGACGCGGCTAGATCCATATCCGGTTCTCTCATGTATTATATATATATATATTGATTAGTAATATATTTGGCATGTAGAATGTGCACACTTATTAAATTATCTATGTTGGAATGTTATATATTTATTATATATGCAATACGTGTAAGCAGGGGTATGTATGCTATGTCGTCTCTACGTCTGACATAGTAAGTTAAGATGACTAATCCCTCTAATTTCTATTAAACATAGACGTGGCATGCGATATTGTAGTTATGGACTGTGGACCTAATTTGTGTTATTTATGTTAGAAGTCAACGTGGATAAGGACTTTGGACCTTATACGTGTTGTATATATAGGTGTCAGCAAAGAAAAGGATTGCGAACTTTATACGTATTATACATGTAATGTGGTTGCATAGGGGTGGATTGCGGACATCGTACGTGCTATGATATAGGTGACAACATAGGGAAGGATGGCGGACCTTGTACGTGTTGTTAATGCATGATGGTATAGGGAAGGACTGCGGACCTTGTACATACCATGAATGGTGAACCTCGGTAAGGACCGCGGACCTTGTACGCGTTCATGACCTTGAGTATAGGTATATACAGCGGACTATGAACATACTCTTGGTTGGTTGAAGTAAGTGTCGAACGTGAATGTTCTAAGTATGTATGGTTTGAGTGCTAATAATGTTTGGATAATTATATGAATGAGGAACATGCTAAGAATGGTATGTGTATCTTCATATATGTATGAGTATGAATGTGTAAGTATGACTTGCTACCTGTTGAAACTAGAACTCACTCAGTGTTAGTATACACATATGTAGGAGATCAAAGAAAGTAAAGGAGTTTGGAGTGCAGACAGGGCTATCCACACGACGTCAGTGTCCAAAGAGTTGTTTAGAATGAAAGTTTTATATAAATGTAGTTTTATTCCGCCAAAGTTTTTGTAAACTCTGATTATTAAGTTGTGTACAAGTGTAAATCCAACTGTTAGTAAGAATTCTGAGTTTGGGGCCTTACAAGTTGGTATCAGAGCATGAATTTGACAGATCTAAGCATCCTTAATGCTTAGACTCAAACAGAAAATAGGACCAAATAATGGACGCTAATGTGAATAGCCGTGTGTCACTCAAGCAAGCACGGTAATGGTAGGATATGTGATTAAATTCTTGTAAAGGACAAGAATGTGTAAGACAGCTAGCATAATTGCTAAAGATAGTAGTATGATAATATATGTGACGATATGAATTGTTTAATTGACTGTCTAATTTTTTAATGTAGAATTTGGCACACGTGGAACCACAAAAGGTAGTATTTATGTAACATCCAGCCCCTCGCACCACCAATATTGTCCGCTTTGCCCACAAAGAGCTCACGGATTTGTTTTAGTTGCCGAGGTGGAGACTTCCCAGGAGGTCACCCATCCTGCGACTACTTCCAGCTGAGCACGCTTAGCTGTGGAGCTCTTCTCTCGTCCCCTACTGTTAAGCCCAAAACACGTTGGTGATTTAAGAGGCGGGATATTTACTTATGAACCAAGGATCTCTCTTGTCCATGGCCGATGTTGGATTCCCCCCCCCCCCAGGACTCATCGTCCTCGATGAGGTTTAGCCCACCATCGCATCCAGGATGTGGGAATTAAATACCCATTTTGTCAGGATAGGCTTCTTAACCCTTTCGGGCTTATCAATGAGATCCAAAACACCCAGTCGATACAATTCCTTTTGCATTGCTTCAACCCTCGACGAATCTTCAAGTGCCATATGAACACCAGTCAACTCAACTTGAGATAGAAAGAAAGAGTAACAAGCGATACTCATGATTCCAGAAGTATGCATATCATCATACACACATAATACATTATCATGTACAAAAATCTATATCAAGATCACCAATGATGTTGTCCTGAGGATGATACGTGTGAATCTGAAGCATCATATTATCAGAAACAACAACATGATAACTTAAATTAGTGAGATTCTCTTCAGCTGCTATATCATCCATAATATGAGACTATTCCCCAACAAGTACTTTAGTAACTTCGGGATTCTCAATAAATGAAGCAGGAAAAGAATATACAAAATGACAATCATCCGAAGATACAGAAATAGCATTAGATGTTTCAGGATGATCAAGATCAGCAATATCATCATATTTAGAAAATCTTGGCGTGGAAAACATTTGATCTTCCAAATAAGCACGCACCAAGCCTTAGTTTGGTTCTTCAATTGAGGAAGTAAAGGAATTAAATAATCCCTCATAATCGAGCATTCAGTCAGGACCCTGCCAGCAGGAGGTGTTGAATATCTTTGGCAATGAACATGGAACCGCTCTTTTAAACAACCCGAAGAAAAACTGAAGACTCGTTTCTTAGGTGACGCATAGCCCAGAAAATAGCCTTCAATAGATTTTTCCTCGAATTTACCAGCATCTCGTGTCAACATTATGCAAGGACACCCCAAAGGTTCGAGAAATTTTAATGTTAAGAAGATCATAAGTTTTATTTTAATGCCTCTTAACCATCAAAACTCGATTAAGCGTGTAGCAAGCAGTATTCACACCTTCATTCCATAATTGAATAGGAAGCTTTCAGTTTTCTAACATGGTTCCTGTTGCTTCAATCAATGTTCAGCTCTTCCGTTCAGTGACATCGTTCTGTTGTAGTACATAGGTAGCACTATATTCTCGATAAATACCTTTCTTAATGCAGAAAAAGTCCAATATAGTGTTTTTGAACTCTGTACCATTGTCACTTCGAATGCGTCTTACTTTATGTTTGTAAAGTGATTCGATCTTGGTGATTAAGTTTTGCACAAGAACCGGTTTCTGATCTTCAGAAACTCTTAAATAACACCCACGAGTACCTCGAACAGTCATCAGTCACGACTAAATAGTACCAGTCTCCTGCAATACTCGCATGACTCATAGCAGCAAATAAATCAACATGAAGTCGTTCAAGAGGAGTATTAATTGAATTAAATTATTTGGGTGAGATTTCTTCTTTTGTTTGCCTTTCTTGCATGTAACACAATGATCGAGCAACTTGAAAAGTTTTAGTGAAACCCCTTCCATTAAGTTTTAGTGTAACACAATGAATGTGACCCATAAGCCTATGCCACAAAAAGTCTTTCTCAGTTGCCTTGGAGATAAAACACATTTCCACATAAGTTGAAGTCGATACTGTAGTACTCATGTTAAGTACATAAATTTTATTTGAACAAAAAGTTATTTTCATCCTTATTTGGTGAATGGTATCTTGCAAGCAAGTTCATCAAAGAAAAGGCCAATTTTCAAACTTTAAGCTTGATGATGTCATATGCTTTCTTCAAGCTGTAGAGCATGAGACGATAGAGAAAAATATGATCAAGGAGGAAATACCAAGCTTGTTATGGCCAATGTTTTGATTGTGCGTATGAGTAAAATCTCCAATCATTAAAGAACCAATTGAATTTAACTCTGAAACTCCAAGAGTTTATCCTGTTACACCAGCTTCTGGAAGTCAATATGGTCAGCACAGATTCAGTGTGCATATGTTAAATGAAAATGATGCTTCACCAATTGCCAGTGGTCATGCTCCCTATGTGTCAAACAATGCAAATCAAGGCAATGAATATCAAGCACTATTTTCAATATTCACAGTCTTACAATGCCTTTCTTGCAAAGAACTTGATAGTGTTGTTCAAGAAGACCTTGAGCAAAGATGTTGATGATTCAGAGGATATGGACTTAAATTGGCAAGCATCAATGTTGGCCTTGAGAAGTAAAGGACTATACAATAGGACAAGAAGATCCACATTTACAGGACCTAATGAAAGAATTGGATTTGACAAATCCTAAGTAATTTGCTACAACTGTCAACAACCGTGTCATTTTGCCAGAGAATGCAATTCACCTAGACAAGTCCAAAACCAAAATAATCAAAATCAGTACAACCAACAGAGAAATAAATTTCCCAGTAGAGACATTATCAAAACACCTTCCAACAACATAATAATAAGCAAATCATTCCTCAACAACATCATCAACCACAAAGAAATAAGATGAACAACAATCAAGCTCCTATCAATAAAAACATTAATAACCGGAATCAGCAAGGCATGAACCAACCTAGTAATCAAGGCAATGTGGATGTTTCATAAGAGCCACATGATGGGCAGTTTGACTGGAATAACAATGCAAAAGAATTTGAGAAAGCTAATGCTGCTTTTATGGCCAAAGTGAATGATCAAGTTGAGTTATAAAATTCACAGGTTCTTTTTGATCACTCGACCTTTGATTTACTACTAATGATTGATAATTTAAAGAAGGAAGTAGGTCAATGGCAGAGTGAGTGTAACAAAAAGGAAAGTTTCATCAATGTGTATGAGATGAGTGAGAAAACCTATGAGAATCAAATAAAAAGTCTTGAAGAGGACTATATAGACGACTACATGACTCAATCAAGATTCATTACTGAAGTTGAAGGGTTGAAAAAGATTTACATGGAAGAAGAGTTAAATAGCACACAACTCCAAGTAGAGGTTGAAATCTTGAAGAACCTAGTGTCCACTAGAAATATCTATGGAAAACTAGAAAAAATCATACCAGAGGATAAGTACAAAGTTGTTCCTCCATATTTTTGGTGATAATTACTCTTTAAAGGTTGATAAAGAGAACAAAGAGGAAAATCTGAATCAATTCAGAACAACATTCAGTGACAAAAAGGAGTTTATGAAAAAATATGATAGAGTGACTGGAAATGAAGAAGGAGACTTTGTTCTAGAAGAAAATGATTCAACTGATAACAAATCTAATGAATCAAGTAAGATTCAAGTTACTGGTAAAGAAAGTGTGTGAAATGAATATAAAAGTGATTCAAACAGTGAAAGTGAAAAAAGATCAAGTTGCCGCAGTTTCAAAACTCATGAAAAGTGCTAGAAAAGATCTCCAAATAAGAGTTCATCAAAACGAATGCAGAAGTTTCCACCAATGACTCCCAAGCTAAAGAAGCATTATGAGGTAGTGAAAAGGAAACACGAAATATTTGACATTTGTGGAAGATCACAAAGACAGACAAAGAAAGTTTTCCCAAAAGCAAACAAGAAGTATCAAGGTGAAAGAAAATTTCAGTCACCAAAGAAAAACCATGTCAAGAATGAAGAAACAACAAGCCTCAAATAAAGACAACCAGTATCCACCCATCTATCTAGTGTTTTCAAATAATGAATTATTTGACATTGGTGATGTGGAGTACTTCTCAAGAAAATGGTCAAGTCCAAAAGGGGATAGAGACCAAAATGACAGATGTGTGAAATTGAAAAGGGTTGTTTTTGTTAAAGGTTCTAATGAGAGAAGTGATTAGAATATTGATGTTTTTCAACCTATTTCAATTAGTTTTTATAAATTAATCACTCATCAAAAGACAATTGGTGTTGATCCACATAGACCAAGTGAAAGATATCAAAAAGGAAATTCTCAAGCAGATCATAATGGGAAGGTCTGGTGTAGGATTTTTCATGTATTTGGACATCATACAGACACATGCCAAGATAGAATCACTCATGCACCATTCAAAGTACCAGATACTAAAATGTGTGGTAAATATTTTGTGTTTTACAAGAAGAAATATGCAGAGTATTTGATGAAGGGTGTGCAGAAGGATGAAGGAGTTGGAATGATAAAAAAGTAATAAATGTGAAGAAGTTAGTGAAGATTTTGTCACTAAAGTCTCAAGAATCAGATAACTCCATTGATTCTATGAAATCTATACCATGTGAAATGAAGAGGAAAGCCACAAATATTGCTTTGAAGAAGAAACTAGAAAGTTAACTTAATGGTGATGAGAAGATTTTGTTAAAAAATGGTTATGAGCCAAGGGGTTTTCGCTGGAAACCAAAAGATGAAACACCAAAGACTATCCTGAAGAGGGAAGTTCCTGTGTTACAAGAGTGAAAAAGCATTGTGACCTACATGGGGAAGTTTATTAGTTTGAATATGATTAAGATGAATCATGGGAAATTATTTATGAAGATCCTATTCCAAAAGGAAAATGTGATTTTGTGACTGATGAAGTGCAAGCAAGTTTGGCTTGTGATTCATCATAAAACTGATCGAAATAAGTTTTGACTATGCAGGAACAATAAACAGAGCTAAATGACATTTGTACATGGACAGTGGATGTTCAATGAACATGAAATGTGACAAAAGATCAATGGTTAATTACGAAGAAAATTTTGAAGGCCGTGTTGCATTTGGAAGTGATGAGAATGGAGGAAAAAAGTTGGAAAAGGAATCTTAACAAATGGAAAGGTGTCCTTTGACAGTGTGTTCCATGTGGAAAGACTTCAATATAACCTTTTAAGCATATCACAAGTGTGTTATAAAGGTTATAAAGTGAGATTTGATGAATCTCATTGTTTCATTATGAAAGCTGAATATGTGATTCCTCCTTATATGATAGTTATGATGGCTCCTAGAAATGGGAACCTCTATGAGCTGAGAATGAAAGATGCCATATCAAGGGGAGGAACATGCTTTGTGTCCAAAGCTTTGGAAAATAAAACAAAATTGTGGCATAAGAAATTATGTCATGTGAACTTAAAGAACATGGAAAAACGTATTAAAGGTGAACATGTAATTGGTCTACCTACAAGGGAGTTCAAACTTGATCATAATTGTTCCTAATGTCTAAAAGGAAAACAACACAAATCATTACACAAATAATAACTTGTAACCTCAATTAAATAGGTGCTTGAAATGCTTCACATGGATCTATTTAGTCATATGAGTGTTCCAAGTATTAGCAAAAAGAAGTTCTGTTTGGCAATAATTGATGATTATTCAAGGCTCACTTGGGTGTATTTCTTGAGTACAAAATATGAACCGAGAGATGTTATCTAAGGTTATGTTGCAAGGATTAAGAATCAGGTTGACAAGAAGGTGAATGTAATGAGAAGTGATAATGGGTCAGAGTTCAAGAACGGAGTAATGACTGAGTTCTGTCTGGAAAAAGGAATACTACAACAATTCAGTGCTCCTAGAACTCCTGAACAGAATGGGGTTGCAGTAAGAAGAAACATAACACTTATTAAAGCTGCTAGAACCATGCTAGGTGATGCATTTCTACCTTTCTCCTTTTAGGCTGAAGCAATCAACACATCCTGCTATGTTCAAAATAGGGTGCTTCTTAA
Source organism: Bidens hawaiensis (assembly GCF_021521415.1). NCBI lineage: Eukaryota > Viridiplantae > Streptophyta > Magnoliopsida > Asterales > Asteraceae > Bidens > Bidens hawaiensis. Next base: position 114,435 of record NW_027493848.1, read on the forward strand.
CAATAGCCATAACAATACTCCCTATGAGATTTTGTTTAATAGGAAGCGCTATATCAAGTTCCTTAAGCCTTTTGGCTGAAAGTGTTGAACACTAAGGACTATTTGAACAAGTTTCAAGCTAAATCTCTGGAATGTTTCTTTGTTGGATATTCTTCATACTACAAAGCTTTCAGAGTATATGTTAAACATCACTTGAGTGGGATTGAATCATCTGACATATTATTCAATGAGAACCAATTTAACACAGTTGATGGTGCTAGTTGGTTGCTTGATCTAGAGATACTGATCTAGTCATTTAAAATATATCCAAAAGATATTGAAGAAAGTGCCTTTTGAAAAAGTGTTCTTGAAGTAAATGCTGAAATGAAAATAGATATGGAATAACTGTGGTCCAAAGTTGCTGATGATGGCACTGAGTTCACATTTCAAAAGAAGATTTCAACTGCCAATGAAGAAAAAGAGCAGCATGTTGACTCTTAGGAGTCAAATCAAAATGAAACTACTGAAGATCCAACTGAATCTGAAAATCAAGCTCAACATAACACTGCAAACAGGTTTAAATATTTGTTTGAAACTTTAGCAACTTCAAAGAATGTTTCTTCAACATCCAACATTACAAATAAAAACAATGATGAACTTGATTTGAATGTTTCAAACTTGGAGCCTGAGTTGACTACAAGTTCAATCATCCAAACCTCTTTTGTCCAAAGAATCATCCTCTTGAGAATATCATTGGTGACCTGCATGAAAGAGTTATCAAAAGTGCATCTAAAACTACTAATATTTGTCTCTTTTCCTGCTTTCTATCCCAAGTTGAACCAAAGAATAATGTTTATGCCTTGAAAGACAACAGCCGGGTAGAGACTATGCAGGATGAGTTGGCTCAGTTCAAAGAGTTGCAAGTCTGGGAACTGGTAGACAAGCCTAGAGGAAAATATGTTATATGAACCAAATGGGTTTTCATGAACAAGAGAGATGAGAGAGGGATTATGGTGAAAAATAAGGCTAGACTTGTAGCCCTTGGATGCTTACAGGAAGAGGGTATTGATTTTGAAGAAGTATTTGCCCTAGTGGAAAGATTAGAAGCTATTAGGATCTTCCTAGCAAATGCAACATCAAAGAACATCAAGGTTTATCAGCTAGATATCAAATCTGCTTTCTTGATTGGAAAAATAGATAAAGAGGTTTATGTGACTCAACCTCCATGCTTTGAAGACCCTGATTTTCCTATCAAGGTGTATAAACTTAGCAAAACCTTGTATGATGAGTAATCAAACTATCTTCTTACCAATGGTTTCAACAAGGGAGCTATTGACTAGGCCTTATTCTACAAAAAGAAAGGAAGAGATTTACTTTTGGTAGAAGTGTATGCTGATGACATCATTTTTGGCTCTACAAATGAAGACATGTGTAAGGAATTTGAGGGTATGATGAAGTCTAAATTTAACTTGAGTCCAATTGGAGAAATAAATTTCTTTCTGGGGTTGCAGGTTCAACAAAAGAATGATTAAATATTAATTAACCAATCCAAGTATGTAAATGAAATCTTGACCAAGTTCAAGTGGCATGATGTGAAGACAGTCTCAACTCCTATGAACATACATGAGAAAATGATTGCTGACGAAAAGGGGGAGCTTGTAGACCAATATGAGTACAGAGCCAATATAGAATCATTAATGTATGTTACGACATCTAAGCCTAAATCATGTTTTTTGAATATGTATGTGCAAGATTTCAAGCCAATCCCAAAGTTTCTCACATGATTGTTGTAAAAGGATCTTCATATATCTGAAGGGAAAGCCAGACTTAGGGATTTGGTACCCAAAGAATAAATCATTTGATTTACTTGCATACACAGATAGTGACGTTGATGGCTACAATATAAGTAGAAAGACTACTTCAGGAGGATGTCAGTTTTTGGGTAATAGACTGGTTTCATGACAATGCAAGAAGCAAACTACAATGTCCATTTCAACTACTGAAGCTGAATACATTGCTGCATCTGCTTTTTGTGCACAAGTTCTCTGGATTCAGATTCAACTACTTGACTATGGTTCGAATTTTTGAATACCCCTATTCTCAATGACAACACTGCTGCTATGTTTATAGTAACAAATCCTGTGCAACATTCTAAGACCAAACACATTAAAATTAGACATCAATTTATCAGAGACTGTAATGAGAAGGGATTGATAGAAATGAAAAGAGTTGAGTCTAGTGATAACTTGGTTGACTTGTTCATCAAGCCACTAGATAAAACAAGATACAACTTTCTTTTAAAGGCTTTAGGCGTGATAAACTCTGATGAAGTCTAATTGATGAAGTGTGCTTGATATGCTAACTGATCATTTTTAGCAAAGTATTAAGAAGTCTTCTCTGTGTTTGATTGATTTGTTCTTAATTGATTATCCATGAATGAAGTGTATGTGAGGATAAGTATGTTGTTTTATTGTGCTTAATGATCATCTAAATGTGTGTGTAAGTTTTCTGCATGATGAATTGATATGACTATTTTACTGGTTTGAGCTATTATGGTTGCATTGTGCATTTGTTTAGGATAATTGTAAATTTTGTGCTTGCATTCAAGTATGTTTACGTATGTGTGTTCTGAAATGACTATATTACGCACCTGCTTGCTTGCATTTTTGTAATTTGTAATTGCTGAACATGTGATTGATTTTGTGTGAAAATTGAATTTCAAACTAAGATTTTTATAATCTTATGATGAGGTTTTGATATGAAAAGTGAAAAGGATTTTGCTTTAATGTTTGAGTCTGTTTTTAAACTGATGAGTTTGAATGATAAATTGTAAACAGTTTTTAATAGCGTCAAAAGTTTTGATCTAAAGAATATCTTTTGGTGAGAAAAAAATGATAAGATTATTCAGTTATAAGCTTTAAAGAAGCTTAAAAAGGTTTAAAATGGAAATTTGATCCAACCTTTGGGAAATAATAAGTATATTGGCTATTTACACCAAACATGTGGATTTATTAGGCCAAAAAGACCCTCAGTGTAGTCACTAATATGTTTGGTAGCTTTCCATGAATGTAAAAGCTAAAGTGATATAAACTAATTGCATTGCAAAACTTAATTTGGATGCAAATTTTGAATAAATATGCATGTCTCAATATACACCTCTCCAGATGAGAGGCAGAAAGGTAAGTATCCACTCAAACACAAGCCTGTTGGTGTTTGGTCAACAAAAATTAAAATATTTTTACATATGAAAAAGAACAAATTGTGAAAAAGGATTATACATCAACCAGAAGTTGATAAAAATACAAACTTGAGGGATAAAACTAGAACTACAAAGGTGGGGCATCACTATAAGTCCTAAACACCTTAAATGTAAGGCATGTAAGCCCGAACTGCATGGCATGCAAGTCCAACGTTTAATCTCAAAAGTTTGAAGTTTTAAAATGATAAATTATTACAAAAATTAAAATGTTTACATTCAGTCATTAAAAAGAAATTTTGACCAAGCATTGAAGTCAATTTGGGGTGGTATGGAGAAAGCTAAATAAGCTTTGAAAAGATATACGATGCATCATGGGTCCATAAGTGTGGTACATTTATGTCTTATGCACTAATTGAACCTTGATACATATAACTGATGAAATGAAATTCATGCTAAGTTTCAGAAATACCTGCTATTAACATGTCTAATATGTCATAATAATCCTAAAAATGAAATACTGTAAGGTGACTTAGTAAATGTGACTATATATTGAGTTCTTTCCTTAAAGTTGTAATTTGTATTGACAAACTGAGATTTGATCTCTTGCACCATTTATATTTAAGCTTCAGATACTCAAAATGAAAAATTAATGGTTTATGTTTGAAGTTTAAGTCATAAACTGTTATGTATGCTGCTTATCTGACTCTTTTGAGTATGTATTCGGAGTTCTAAGTGATCTCGAGTATACTTGTGAACCTAACTGATTTTTCTAAATCTTTCAAGTATACCTTGAGTGTCTCGAGCATACTTTATAATTTCGAGCGCACAACATGCTTGAATGATTGTTATGTGTTTTCGAGTACACTTGCCAATCTGTGAGTAAACCTTGCCTTTCGAGTATACCAACCTTATATTCGATCAACGTTCGCATTTTACCTATTTGTTATATCGTTGTCTATGTGAGAGTAGAGTTTAGGATTAACAAGAATGTTTGATGATTCTGTTACTTCGATTATGAATTCACATTTAGAAATATTTCTAAGTTATCTTTATCAAGGACTTCATTGATCTCGAGTAAAGTAGTGAGCTTGATATTTTTTACTTGGTCGTGAGACTTGTGATTAATTTCTCGAGTAACCTTGTATTCTCGAGTATACTATTTTCATTAAATTAGTTAGTTTATTTCTAAAACCATTTATGTAATCGAGTATACTTGTATTCTAGAGTACTTTGGTTTTATGGTTTGCTCAAGCAGACTTTGGTTTTGAAATTTGAAAAGTTGTTGGTTGTATGCTAGCAGAAAACGACAAATTACAATTAAAACACAATTTCAAAACCAAAGGGTTCAATATAAAAGGGGGACTTAGAAACATTTCATTCACTTTTCCCTCTTTCCACTGTTTTATTATCTCTGCTCGTGCCCTGGATATTGAACCGTTGTTCTTTCAATATGCTTATTTGTGCTATCATTCTACGATTACGGCGTGGTAAGTTTAATGATTATTATTTCCAACACCTACACGCTAGGTTTAGGGATTCAATTTTATTGATTACTAACCGTCTTTGTTTTATGTGTAGGTTTAAAATTATCAAAGAACAGGTTCTTAAAGACTATTTCTTTCTTACTTGTGTCAACAATTTGGATAGGGTTTCGTTTGTCATCACAACCAAACTACTAGGTCTAGTAATTACCGTGCAATCAATTTAACAGAATCTGTGATTAGTTTGTTATCACATTACCTGAACCATAAGTGATTTACACTTTTCTCATATTATTTTACAACTAAAAGTAACTGTATTTTCATTAAAATCATCTCTTAAAATTGCTTGACATCGTCTGTCCACCTTAGTTAATTAATAACTAAACAATGAACTTGATTGGCACTTTCACTCGATTCCTTGAGGATTCGACAACGTACTTGGCCTAGCTAGTAAAGGTAATTTTTATAAATGTTTTTGATTGTCCTTTCGACATCGATCTTACTGTTCCTACTACAAGAGCATCATACCATCGTGTACCGAGTCCTGATCAAGTTGATTTAGATGAAGATGAAACACCACAAAGATGGTTTTGGGACTAAGTAATGGGATTGATAGTAATAAGAATGCCCAGCATAAGAGAAATTCTTATTAAAATAACATAACAATATTGTAGATTCTCTACTGAAACTTTGAGAAGAATATCAAGGTTTTCCTTGTATGTTTATGAAAATTAGTTGAAGAGGGCCAGGTCTCAGCAGAACAAACTGGGTTTATATTTAAGGAATCAATCCAAGGGAAGGTTTCCCATGTTCAAAATAAAAGTTTTATACAATCTTATTGTGGAAACTTCATTGACTCTGGAAGAAAAAAAGCCAAGCGGGTCAAATAACTCTGTGAAAAGGTATCAAGATTTGTTCCACTTGAGTGGTCTATCCATTAAGCATTGAAGTTTAGAAAGTATATGAGAATATCAAACATAGAAGTTCAAGCTGATGGAAGACCAAATTTAGATGTTCAAGTGAATGAAAATTTTAAATGGTTTCTTACTTTGATCAAATGGAATATTTTCCGTTTTTAAAATAATGTAACTTACCGTTTTTAAGGATTTGATGTGTACTCTAAAATGTTGTAAGTATCTTTACTATGTTTTTGGTTGCATCCGAGGTGTTGGAAATCAAGGGGGAGATTGTCGGGTCAAGAGAATGACTGAAATATTCTTAACCTCCCCAGTATATGATATATACGGAAATTGAGCATCTCAGTGCACTCCGAGCAAGATAAATACTTCCTGAAGCTTGTTATCTGCTACCGAGCATGAGTTTATCTTCTAAGTGTTAAAGCACGAACCTCTTACACTTCCTCGATCATGAGATATCCTCAAGATTCCAGCTTTTGTTACTGAGCAAGACTTATTGACAAGCAACCGCTTAAATATGGTTCACGAGCATCCATGTGGGTCGAGCAAGGTATTGTGTTAATAAAGCATCACAAGCAAGCTAGTAGGCAGTTAATGAATAGTCCAATAGTTACTCCAAGCTATAGTTTAGTCTTGAGCAACTTGATTAAGAATCCAAGATCTTATTAGCTGTTTAATAAATCTAAGTATAGACTAAATATGATTCGAGCAAGGAATATGCCGAGCAATATTGGGCATGCTTCAGAAGAATAAGACATGCTTGATAGGAATGGTTGCTCGATGTATACTATAGTTAGTATGGGCTTTCTCGAAAAAGACCATGATAGGCTAAAGGTCAACTTATTGAACAAAGGTCAAAAGAGACATGCTCGTAAAGACTATATTGCTCAAAGACCATTTTATACTTATGTAATTTACTGTTTTCCTAAAATTTATGGGTTCCTAAAAGGAACGTCAAGTCCCTATATATAGATTGATTTTTAGAATTGATGGTACACCTCTGACCTACCAGATCATTATTGCAGCAGACATTCTTCTGTCAGAAATCCCAAATTGCATTGTACGAGCTTTTATGAAATATTAATGTGACAATCTTTTGAAATGACTTCCAGATCTTAGTTTCCATTGTTAGTAGCTTACTAATTACTATGGATTTTGTCTTTTTGAATTAGTATTCTTCAACACATTTTTTGTTCTTGCTCGTTCATTGTGTCAAACAAACCTGATCTTGACAGAATCTCTCAGATCATATAGACTTTATTCGTTGCCGAGAGCTTCTTATACATGTTGGATAGTGCATCCATCATACCACGCACTATGGTTTCTTTCATGATGTTAAACGTCATTTTTTTCGACGATGACAGAGTAATACAAGCCCTAGCTTTAATGTCTAACTTCTTCCAACATGCTTTAAACATCATTCTGGTAGAGTTTTAACCTTTATCTTTCACCAAACAAACTTCTTTCCGTCATTTTTTTCGACAATTACAGAGTAACACAAGCCCTAGCTTTAATGTCTACCATAACCTTTCCGTCTTCTGCCATAATGATGACCATATGAAAAACATGGATAAAAAACAGAGACATGCACAACAATGGCATGGGCCTGAATTTACCGGTTCTACTGAACTCTGTTAAACAATCAACCTATTTAAACACGTCGGAATAACGAGCTAAAAATCATAAACACTGAAACTCTAAATACTGAAATGATAAAACCAAACAAACGTGGTTGGCACTGGTTCCTAGTTTCTTCAATATTTCTTCTTAATAACGGTTGGCACTGGTTCCTAGTTTCTTCAATATTTAACTGTTCTTGGCTCGTTAATTTGCAAAACAATTTTTTTTTACTAAACTGTCCAAGATTTTAACGCACACAAAAATAACTAATTTGGGCTGCTACACCTTTATAAGCCCAAAGAAAGATACTTGATCTGATCCAAAACAAAAAAAAAAGTATATTTAAGTCAAAATTTGTCTCTTGGTAAAAAAGGAATTATGCCCACAAAAGATTTTTCTTTTTCATCCAACTTAACGACCTGCAACTTGAACCAAGATTCATTTTCTTCTTCGCGACCACAAGATTTTCTTCTTCGACAATTTGACAATCCAAAATGGAAAACTCCTGGCGTTCTCTTTGCGATTGAATAGTTTGCTACTGGCAAACCTCTGAAACTTCTGTCGCAAAACAACGACGGTTCGCTACGATGCTTGTGGCGGTTAAAATGGGTTATGCGGTTCTCAAAACGTTCAAATAGAACCCAAAGATCATCAATGGCTTAGAACAGAAAAATGACGGAACAGTTGCTCCGACTTTTGGTTCGACGAAGACGACGAGCGGAACTGGTTCAATGTGTTCTCGTGTGATCCCGATCGAGAGCCGTAGCTTTGATACCACTTGTTAGGATTAACACACACACGAATTAAACACAAACACGAACAAGTGGTTGCTCTATTTGACTAAATCTTAAAATTGTTGGTTAGGATATCCTGATCCGTTAAGGCCTCTTATGGGTGGGCTTCAAATAATCACTCTTGATCCAAAGTAGAATTTCAAGAATTAAGTTGTTTGATCTTTTATTTTGGTTTCAGTTTTGAACTTCAAAAATTAAATTATTACATATGCATGAATAATTGTCGAGAATTTCATTTACTTTTTACTTTCGAACCATAGCTAATTTTTATAACGGTAATACACATATATGCATTTTTCAAGTGATGGAATTCAATTTACCTGGAACAAACGGTGCTTATAGCAAAGAAAAGTATCATTTGTGTTTGACTAATATGTTTGCTAATTTGCAGAGAACCTCAGCAAGTGAGACTACTAAGATAGTTGTAAACGGGTCAATCGGGTTACTGCTGGACGCAGGGAAAAGGAACATGTTGGAAAGTGGCTACCCATAGGCAAATGAAAGTACAAACAGAAGGAATCAAACAAATGTTTCTAGAATGACACATGGCCGATAGAATTGATGTTGCTTTAAGAAGTGTATTGTGTACAATAAATGCCGACATTAATCATCGTATACTTTTGTGTCATGCTGCGCACATCAGTTACTATTGCATATGTATCGTAATGAAACAAACCTTGACTAATGTCGGTATCAGTCATGCTCACGCCGCGTCCCCTCTGCAACGCGCTAGTGGCAAGCAACCAGTTTCTCTCAATTTGTAATTTGTAATCGTTCTACGTTTTTGTAAAAAGGAACCTTGACGTTCATTTTATTGGAATGCACTTTATTTTCTCCTTAATCTCCTCCCTTGATCTTCTACCTTTTGACTAACCTTACATTTAGTCAATGGTTAATGTTTTCCTTTTGTGTTCTCTTTTCTCAAGTATTTAACTCACCATGTATCCTTGAATTAAGATATCACATAATCAATAAAATATTCCTTTTCTCTACCATATTTTAGATGGTATCAAAGCGGGATAACGAACCGCCCTATTATCGAAAACCCTAGCAGCTATCAAGGTTGCCTCAACCATCAAAATTACCACCATGGTTGGAAGAAGTAGTGAACGTGATGAATGGTTGATAGACTCAGGATCAACCGATCATATCACATATGAAGCCGAGGTCCTCCAAAACATAACTAAAAATTGATTTCAACCCCCGATGGTGATTCCGGAAGGGAATACTATATCGGTTGAAGGAAGAAGTGAATGTATTTTACCAGGTGGAACAAAAATAAAAACATTTTACACATTTCTATGCTCACTTGCAATCTCTTGTCGGTTAGTGCTTGAGTAAAGACCTCCAATCGTCTATAACCTTCTTTCCCGATTTTTGAGTAATGCAAAAACTTCACACGAGAAACCTGATTGGTGCGGGTAAATGCAAAAATGGTATGTACCGGATGGGGATGATTGGGAAAGAAAGAAGAGCCATGGCGACGACAATTGACACTTGGCACAAAATATTAGGACATGCTTTCGGTGAAAGGTTATCTCAAATTGATTTCCTTAGTCGTACTTCTTTTAATAAAATGTGTGACTCTTGTTCAAGAGCAAAACACACTAAACTTCCCTTTCCAAATAGTAGCATCAAAACAAGTGGTTGTTTTGACCTTTTACATTGTGACATATGGGGAAAATATCGGTTCCCGTCCTACTCGGGAGCAAGGTATTTTTTTGACTATCATTTATGATTTTAGCCGATCCGTTTGGGTATTTTTGCTTGAATCCAAACATCAAGCAAGCAAGTTGTTAATGAATTTTCACAAAATGGTACACACTCAATTTAGAAAATTGGTAAAAAGAATTAGGTGTGATAATGGTGGGGAGTTTACATCAAATGATATGCTAAAGTTTTACGAAGAACAAGGAGTTCTCCTTGAAACGACTTGTCCACACACCCCACAGCAAAATGGGGTTGTGGAACGAAAACATAGACACATCATCGAAACCGTACGGGCATTGAGATTCGAAGCTATTTTGCCTAAAATATTTTGGGGTGAGTGTGTCTTGACCACCACGTATATCATTAACCAATTGCCTTCCACGGAAAATGGTAACAAGGCACCTTATGAAATTTATTTCAATCAAAAACCCGATTACAATTTCATGAAAACTTTCGGCCTTTTAGCCTATTATAGTAGTAACGAGACCAAAGGTGATAAGTTCAAAGGAATAGGGAGACCATGTGCTTTCTTAGGCTACCCGCAAGGAATAAAAGGGTATAAAATTTATGACATTCAAAATAAAAAGTTCGCTATTTCTAAACATGTTAAATTTCATGAAAATCACTTCCCGTTCGACAAACTAGATAATGGTCCAGAACAAGACAACATTTTTGTTCCTATATATGATGATGATGTTCCCTAAAAAGAAACATACCCAAATGCAAAACCTTCTCATTCTTTTCCACTTGATTGAAATGAGGCACATGGGCCTTATAACCAAAACAAGACACTTGGGCCTAATAATGATTCACACCTTGAAATCCCATCTACAAATGAGGTACTTGAAAGCCCAGCTGTTGAAATGCATCTTCATGAAACAGCTGGTCAAGATCAAAGCCCCCACATTGACCATCCAAGCCCATATATTGAAACACAATCATCAGCAGACGACATAACAACCGAAAATCACACCATACAAGAAGACTGGCAAAATTGAGATGCCCAGTCTACTCGTATCTTATGGACCAAGACACAGCCAGCTCGCTTTGATGATTTCATCATACGTCTTCCCCCATCGATAGACCACACTCACACCACATCAACTCAAGTATCCTCAATGGTACATCCCTTAACTAATTTTGTCTCATACAAAAATTTCTCTAACAATCACAAGGATTTTTTAGCGGCTATTGACTCGATCAATGAGCCAAAATTCTTTCATCAGGCTGTTAAAAACGAAAGATGGAAAGAGGCTATAAAAAAAAAGAAATTCATGCTCTCCAAGAAAATTGCACGTGGACCCTAGAAAATCTACCGGAGGCAAAACGAGCCATTGATTCAAAATGGGTTTACAAAGTGAAGTATAAACCGAACGGAGATGTTGAAAGATACTAAGCGTGACTCGTTGCCAAGGGCTTTACACAAATGGAAGGAGTTGACTACCATGATACATTTGCTCCCATTGCTAAATTGGTCACGGTTTGAACCATTTTAGCCGTTGCAGTCAAAAGAAACTGGTCCATACATCAACTTGATGTAAACATTGCCTTCCTACACGGAGATTTAGATGAAGAAGTGTATATGAAGATTCCCAAAGGGTTTGCTAAAGAAGGTGAGACAAGAGTTTGCCGACTACAAAAATCACTTTGTGGGCTTAAATAGCCTCTCGTAATTGGTACCACAAATTCACCAATGCTCTCCTCGAAGTTGATTACAATCAATCTAAAGCCGACCATTGTCTTTTCATCCATCGACATGGGAAGACTTTTTTTGCTGCACTCATTTACGAAAGAAAAGCTTGAAAAACGTTTTAGCATAAAAGATCTTGGTTATCTCAAATATTTCCTTGGTATAACATTCGCTCGCACCATGGAAGGACTAATTTTGAGTCAAAGAAAGTATGTTTTAGACATCCTTGAAGATTGTGGTTTGCAAGGATGTCGGCCAAGTTCATTCCCTTTTAAACAAAACCTCAAACTGGATAGAAGTGAATATGAAACAAAGGTTGATGCCAATCAATATCGTCGTATGATAGGAAGGTTACTTTAATTTCAAGCAACTCGACCCGACATTGCGTACTCGGTTAATATATTAAGCCAATTTGTAGCTGACCCAAGACAACCTGACTTGGACGCAGCTCACCGAGTATTACGATATCTCAAGGCCACACTTGGTCAAGGGGTTCTTCTCCCACGAGGAGGGTACAACTTAATGGCATACTCTAATTCTGATTGGCTTGGTTGCCCGTACACACGTAAATCTAGAACCGGTTACTTACTTGTCTTCGGTGGAGCACCAATCTCTTGGAAAATAAAGATACATTATGTTGCCGAAGCAGAATATCATTCTATGGCCTCCACCGTTAGCGAAGTTCTATGGGTTCGGTGGTTTTTAAAGGAACTCGGAGTAAGTTTGACCGAACGAACACCTCTTTTTTGTGACAATCAAGCGGCTCGCCACATTGCCAATAACCCGGTCTTCCATGAGCGCACCAAACACATGGAGATGGATTGCTATTTCTTTCGAGAAGGGTAGAAAGTCAAGAAATTTGACCCCGTCATATTGACACCAAGTTGCAAATTGTGGATATCTTCACAAAAGGGTAGGGATCCAAACAACTTCGGTTTCTTCTCGGAAAGTTGGGCACTCGAAACTTACATGCTCCAACTTGAGGGGAGTATTGGAATGCACTTTAGTTTCTCCTTAATATCCTCCCTTGGTCTACGGTTAGTGTTACCTTTAGTCTACGGTTAATGTTTTCCTTTTGTGTTCTCTTTTCTCAAGTATTTAACTCACCATGTATCCTTGAATTAAGATATCACATAATCAATAAAATATTCCTTTTCTCTACCATATTTTAGACATTTTATATTCACTCACAAAAAAACCAACTTGTATTAACCATAAATAAAATTATTTTAATATAAGTTTATAAGACAAACCAAAACCTTTAATTGAATTATGTCGTTAACTATAAATGAAAACAAAAGGTCCATATTTGTTCATGACAAAGATTAATCAAGAAATTTGCCTACTACAAACACAAAAGTTCATATTACTCATTCCATCCACTAAATTTCGAGCATTAATGTTTCATTCATTTTAGCTCCGCTTTAGATATAGTTTGGTTCGTTGTGATGCACTCGCTAAATAGAACACAAATCCATAAACAATTATTTATATAACTAATATAAAAATATAATTATTAATGTCCAAAAATAATAAAAACTAATTTTCACTCTTTCTGAATTAGCGCTTCGTCACCAGATTAGGAGAAGGAAGTTGCTATTGCACCTCTTTTTCATTTGATGTCTCTACCTGCATTCTATTTTGATAGAAAAAGGAAAAGAAGAAAACCAGAAGGTGGAGCAATGGACAGGCAAGAAATTTCTTTTAGCAGGTAAACATACAGCACATAGTGGATTAATATATATTTATTTGTACTCAGAAATCAAATAGGATAATATATCTGGAATCCAGCATTATCTAGTTCGTCCAGAAAATATTAATATACATGTTTATTCATTATTTTAACAGCGATGTTTGATTAAATAATCAGTGCGTGTGCTTATGTATACCTGAAAAGTTAAATCATGTACTGAATAATATTCTTTTTCATTTTTTTTTTCTGTAGCTATATTTTTTTTGATATGTTTGTTTTTTTATAGGTTTTCTACTTTATTTTGGTCCTTATTTTATAAATAAATGTCAGGATTTTTTAATTTTTTTTATCTTATTTGATAATTAACTTTTGTGTTAAAAATATCAATTTTGTTGGCTTTAAAGCTTATAATCATTTAAATATATAAGAATAATAACTATTAAAACATATAAAAACAAAAGTATAATATACCACATTTATCTGATTAGAAATTAAATTCGTATAGCCTAGCAATCTATCTATTTATCTATCATTATCAAAATGAGATAAAGGATCCAATACAATAATACATAATCGTACATTACGTACGCGACTCGTATCCCCTTCGATTTCAAATAACACGTGGTGGCAATACGGTAATTTTCATCAAATCTGATTCGCTGCTCCCATCGATTTCATCCACCTTCACCATGACCGTTCAGCAATCCGTCACCATCCAACAATTCTGTCCACTGTACACCACCTTCCTCCGTCACGACTTGTTCACATGTCAGTTTAATAAAAAATGACCAATTGAAATTGAAATTGAAATTGTTGAACTAATTGATCAATTAAACTTTGAAATTGGTCCAATTAATCATCAATTTGAAGTTTAAATTGATCAATTTTGAGTTTAGAGTGATAGGTTTTAACTGAACATTTAAAGTTTCAAGCGCCATTTGCAGAAACTCAGTTGAAGACGTACCATATTTTGTTCGTATGATCGAATCGATGATCAAATTGACGGTCGATTGATAATTGTTTGATGACTACGAGATTATATGAAGTGATTTCAGTGTTTAATTTCATGTTACAGGTGTTTCATTTTTTTTGTAAGTTTAGAAGTTCTGTTTAGAAGTTCAGAACTTCTAAACTTTTTTGAACACCCAGAACTTCTTAGAACGTATTAGAAGGTTTAAATATGTTCATTTTTTTTAACACCCAGAACTTCATTGAACGTATTAGAACATTTAAAGATGTTCATTTTTTTTGTTCAAAACGTTAAAGGTCTTTAGTTTTGTTTCAAAACGTTTAAACATAATATTTTGAACCCTAATCAGAGCTTGACTGAGTGCATTATTTCTGCAATTGATTGATGAATCTAAATACTTCTACACATCAATTTCGATTGATTAAATCATCATTTTTTGATCAATTTTGAAGATTTCTTGATGTTCAACGCCGTTCGATTTTTATTTGGTTTTTGACTTTAGAGACTTCATAATTTAAGCTGTGATTAGAGTTTAAAAATTGGATTAGATTGAGCGACGAGTTCCTAATTTCGATCAGAGTCGATTTGTAATCGACGGATTTTGATCGCGAACTATTGTTGGGTTATTTATGAAATTGCCACCGCGTGTTTTTTAATCTAACGCTTTGGAAGGTCGCGTACGTAATGTATGATAAGCCATTATTGTACGTTAACCCACCCCATCAAAATGAATCATATTGTACACATATTCCCTAACTCAAAGTGGAGTGGGGGGGGGGGGGGGGTTGGATTCAGCTGAGGCAAGATATTCTCGCTCCCTATTTTTCACTCAAAGGTAAATTTTTGTTCTTTCTCTTAAAAAAATTATATGTATCAAGTCCGAACGATATAGATTATTTATTCAATATACTCCGACCCACCGAATTATTAATTGAAGATCCACCACAGACTTAACAAAATTGTCCACATCAGATTCCATATAAATTTATTCCATAGATATAATATAACATACATTCATTCCATTAAGGAAAATTGGATTTTAATAATCCCAACTTTACGCAGTTGGCCGATAATAATCCCAACTTCGAATATAGCTGTCATTGGTCCCAACTTTCACACTATTTGTTTTCATTGGACCTCCGCTAAAAAAACTTAACGGCGTTAAGTTTTTTTCAAATTTCAAGCTGATATTTTAGGACTTTTGATCGGAATGAGTATACGAGTCGATTGATGTAAAACTAACCTCCAAACAATGGTCCAAACGACTAAAGGATGCATCAGTTTCGGTGTTTAAACTATAAATTAACAAAAATCAAGTTGTTTGAAGCGCTGTTTCGAGTTAAGTTTTACATAAATCGATTCGCATTCTCATTCCAATCAAAAGCCCTAAAACGTCAATTAAAACTTGGAAAAAACTTAACGTCGTTAAATTTTTTTTAACGGTGGTCCAATGAAAACAAATAGCATGAAAGTTGGGACCAGTGACGGCTATTTTCAATGTTGGGATTATTATCGGCCAACTGCGTAAAGTTGGAATTATTAAAATCCAATTTTCCTTCCATTAATAATGACATTAATTATTTTTCCAAATTATGAATGGCTTGGTTTTCTCTACAATTTTGAGTTAGTCAAATAATGCAAAATTGACATTAGCATTGCTCATATTCTTGGTTGTTCATGTTCATACTAATCATATACAATCAGATCTAGAAGAACAATTGAAGGAATGTCGCAAGAAGCATGGAATCATTGTTAAATAAGCTGTAATTACTGAGCTTTAACAACCATTCATCTCCCATGTTCATACTAAATTTCCGATCAATAAACAAACAAGAATTAAATGAGTAACTCACGTTTATATTAATCAAATATTATAACTTAAAAAACTAATTGCAAACTTTCAAAGCCTGAGTCGATTTTTACTCTTGATGAACCGTAACTTGGTTACATTTAGATGAACCCTAACTAGGTTGCATCTCAAATGCTATATAATGTCAATCCATTTCTCGGTTTATATGGACTAACCTAACTTGTTAACCAAAACATTACCAATTATAATTACAAAACAATTACAAAACATGTTGTAATTAGGAAATGTAACCAACTATGATCGACTTGTCATTACTTGTCCCTCATGTTCACCGACTTGTGACTTTGTGTCTGAAATTACGTCTAACAATCAACCCCTAATTTCTTACTCGAAAAAGGCAGATCTTTGTCTCCAAACTTGTCTCCTTCATTATCCAGATTACCGTGGATCCAACGATCATCAGGTGGAGCTACATAATCAGCCCTAGCCACATGCCCAATCAATCTCTTGAATCTCGGATTTGTCTCCACAGTTTTACCATGATATGTTATGATATGTCGCATCGTGTTTTCTTTCATGTGCTTGAGTATTAATAAGTCTTCAGACATCTCCGAGATTATGTTAGGCTCAATGTAATTGATGATCAATTGCAGAAATCGAGGTACATCAGGAACTTCATTTTCCTCGTCGTGCAATTCTCTTTCAGATGATTGATATACTAATATTTATTTATATTTCCCTTGTATATTTAATGTATTATTTTTTTAGTTTTTGTTTGTTTTTAGTTAGAATTTGTATATTTCCTGGTAGCACGGCGCCTAGAGCCAATAATTCCAGATTCTTCTTTTTTTTGTCAAGTTTAAGGCCCAGTTGCACTGTATAAACACCTTTAACCTTAACATATACAAGACATGTACTTGTATATGTTTGGTCCTGACATTTACTTGTAAATGATCAGATTAGTTATTCACCTGATAATGGAAAATAATTGGGGCATTCGTTATGCGTTTTTAGATTATTTTCTCGCTGAAAATTATGTCAGTTATTTAAGTTTGTGGAGCATGCTTGCATGTCTTGGTCCTATTATTCACTTGTTAGATTGATAGAACAACCATTTATTTATAGACTTAAGTTAACTGGGGCGATTAAATTTATCTTTATTTTGTTATATGCTCCTCAAAATTTTAAGTTTTTGAAGCAAAAAGAGAACATGATAGTACATTGATTATCTTGACCCCAAATCCAGCAAGAAGTAAGCCTAAAGGACTGTGTGCTTAATTGCATTGGTACATTGGTAGATCTTAAAACAAACAAGTAGAGTAAATTATGTGATATAAACATAAAGAAACGCCAATTTGAAAGGGGTGTTAGTCTCTAGAAAAAGTCTCGGTGAGGAAGGCAGAAATTTAATAACCTGTCATACTCAAGCTTTATACTTGTTTGATCAACCAAAAATAAAATAAAGCAAATAACAAGGTTTGAATTTCTGGACACTGTGAGTCTTTATGCGGCTTAATCATCTGGGTATTCATATGCATGAATATTTCATTCGCTTTTAGAGCAAACCCAAAGTCATTAAACTTGATCACTGCTGTACTTCGTACAAATTTCCAAATTACTGACTTGATCAAAATCCGCTGTTAGTCATACATTGTTCCTCCCTTGTGCGCGTCTTAATACCATTAAGAAACGGACCCCAGGGGATACAATGTATGTAAGCCGACAGATGGACTCGTGCATATTCACTTATAGTAACAGAAAATCAATGCATTGCTCATAAATTTCTATAAAAACAAATTTTTGATCAACAATATAATGGTTTATGTCAAGTTGGGGTGATATGGCAAAAATCAAATTAAGCTTGAACCGAGATTAGAGGCTGATAGTTTCTGATATTCTGTGCTCTAATTGAACCAATTAATCATATCACAAAAACACTTGAAAGTTTGTTATTAGATTTAAGTGGACAACAATACCAATGACCGACTTAACACCAGTCATAATATCGCTGAAATATAAAACTGTGACGAAAGGGCAATTTGGTCAATATGATTCTCTGCTCAAACTCAACAAAAATACCAAAAATATGTACTATTTTTGAAAATCATATAAAACTTAAAAATATTTAATATTTTTCTGTTTCGGATTCTTTTGTAAGTACATTCTTGATATATTACAAAATATCAAAAATATTTTGTTTTCATTTCGTTTTTATATATTATTTCAATAATGTATCGGTTTCAAAAGGTGAAACGGATTGTTAAAGTATTTGATTATCGGGATAAAAGATCTTGGTAATTGTTTATTGAATTCATTTATTTATTTAAGTTAAAATTAAATTAAATAAACTTTAATTCGTTAAGTATGAATGACGAATTAGGTGGTTTTCTAGCGAACTACTTTCTAGTTCGTTCACTTAATTCGCTTCCGCACTCTGTAACGAACAATGTCTTTTTCGTGATACATATTTAACGAATCAAACAGCGAATCAATTCTAATTCGCTACATTACATGAGTAATTTGAAGAACGAATTATTTTTTAGTTAATTCGTTAATTTGAATTCATAGCGAATCGGAACTGATTCGTGTCTTGGAAACCGTGCAACGACTGTGTATAAAGGACAAAAATAATACGAATCGTCCTTCACTGTTCCTATTTCTTCCTTATACCTAAAGCAACCCTTTTCAAATTTTTCTCTGAAATTTTTGACCTTTGAATTTCGAATTTTCGAGTATTCCATTGTGTTGCTAAGGTATAGATTATCACATCTTTATGCTTTACGTCAAAAATGACACCATTTTGATAGTCTAATTATGTGATCTTGTTCTAAGGGTTTTACGGTTTGATGAACCCTGGTAAATCACCGTCATACCACGTTATTGTTGTTTATTTTGGTTTCATTGTACTCGACATGTGATTCCAAAACCCTTGGTAGACTTTAATCAAGTGTGATTATTGTTTGCCAGGTTGATTGAATGATTATGTTTTCGGGGTTCTAGACTCTGTTAAGAATTCCGAGTATACTTAATTTATTTCATGCTTTTGAATCATAATCTTAACATCATGTGCTTCGTAATGTGTTTCCGAGATCATTGTGTATGCTGATTCGGTTATCCAGCAATGAGTATGGATTAATTGACATTGGATTCATATTATTGACTTTATGTGTTCATAATCCAATTTTGACTTTGACAATGGGTGTCAAAGATCAAGTTTTCAGTGACCACTCGTTAACCTTAGCGATTTGGAACTGCTTCGTGTCCAATTCGTTAAGGAAACATACGAATTAGCTCAGCGAATCATTTTATCAGCGAATCAAGTTTAGATTCGTCAAAATTAGAACGAACTGGAATTTAGTTCGTCAAAATTAAATCGCTTGGTCTAATTCGTTAACTTATTTACATGACAGCGAATTCCTTAATTCGTAACGAATCAAAGTGATAATCTAACGAATGACATTTTCTTTTTAATTATTAAGATTAATTATCCTTTGTAATAAATAAATTATTTCAACCGTCTAAACGCGTTATTATATTAATTACACACGACATATAAAATTAAACACAACATCTAGAGATAAATAGATATATATATATATATATATATAAATGTTAACTATAAATTATATCTACACATTACTTATGCTTGCTTAAATTCTATTCAGTAATATGGATGATCAATTGAATCAAGATCCACCAGTTGCTGATCAAGGGCAACAAGAACAACCACCTCAAGAACAGCAGGACGATATTATTTTATTACCGTATGACACAAAACACAACATCTGTGCTTATGTTGATCAAGATGTTGCTGATGTTGCTGAGTTTGGAGTCATGTTGCTGAGTTTGGGATACTGCTGAGTATGTTGAGGTGGAGAATCACATTCGAGCCACGATAAATAGAATTGTTAGTACAATTGATGTGGAAGTGGTTCGCCGTGTGCTTCGTTTTGGTGACAATGATGACAACCCAAATGAATTTGACAAGCAACTGATCAAGGGTTTGTTTACTCGTTTACGTTACGGTGGAAGTATTGATGAATCTATGCTGAACAAGAATGGATTATGCCCACCATACAAGTATCTTCTACATGTCTTGATTCATTGTATGAGTGGTCGTCGTGGTGGTTTTGACCAATGCAGAAGCAGTGTGCAATCGGCTTTTGTTGCACTTATTCTCAACAAGCCATTTAACTACTTCGAGCTGGTTTACGATCATCTGAAAGAACAAGTTCAGCAAACAACTCAGAAAAAGAAGTTCTTGATGTATCCTCGGTTTCTACAGTTGATAATTCAAGACCTTATCCCAAATTTGGTGATTGATCAAACGTTGGTGGACGACGTTCTTGATCTAGACCACATGAAGGCTGATACGGTGCGTAGAATGACGATCTGTCGTAAGGAGAGGCCACGGGACAAACGGATGATTGGTCATATCATTAACCCTAATTATGTATGTCCTCCCGAGGATCGCTGGATCCATGATGACTCGGATTCTGAGCGTGAGGGAGGAGAAGGTGGGAACGATGGTGATGATGGGGATGATAATGGTAATGATGGAGATGGTGGAAACGTTGGTAATGGTGATGCAGCTCTGCCAGAACAACAAGCTGCTGTTGAAGCTGCGTTAGCTGCTACCATTGCAGCTCAACGTGAAAGGAAACGAAAGGGTAAAGCACCAGCTTCTGAAGTTCCAACAAAGAGACGAGTATCAGCTGGAGCTGGTGTGATTATTGGGGTGCCACCGCCTCGTCAACCTATGTCTCAACGTCTGGTAGTGCCATCTACTACTAGCAATCCGGCTTTTACTTTGACAACAACAATGGTTCCTCATGAACAATTAGGTATGATTCCACAATCGGCCTTATCTGAAATACCATTGCCGACTGACACACTCTCTACTGTTCCTACAACACCGTCTATGAGACCTCCTCCTCCTAGTGATCTCTCATTTATGAGAATTACAAGGCCTCAGGGACCAATCCAACCAGTTCATCCATCCTTGTATGTGTGACAATCGTCAATTTCAGGTTAACTCCGTTAACTCAACTCCGTCAATTCAAACTTAAAGATCACTGAATCTATAACGCACACCTCATTACATTTAAACTAGGGTTTAAATGACGCTTGACACTTACTACATATGTAGTCTTTCGGGAATTGCACCGAAACGCAAACGAGTTGACGCAAACAATTGGTGAATAAACGAAAAACGTCAAAACAATAATTATGTGATAATTATGTGTTAGACTTATGTGTTATGTGATAACATTGTTATAAACGTTAACTCAATGTGCTAGAACTAGTTAATTAATTTAGAAAAGTAACATTTGAAAGTGGAGGGACCTAGATGTAACATGTTATTATTATTAATAATAATAAACCTAACACCCTAATCTCCCTCTTTCCCTCACTAGACTGATCGGCCAGCCCCCCCCCCCCCCTCCCCCTCTCTTGCGATCGCCATTCACACACACACATACAAGCAATCTTTCAAGCTTTTGATTGAAGATTAAGGTGCTAGGAAGGTATAAACAACTATCCTATGCATCCTCTATGCTTAATTTTCGATTTTCAATGGGTTAATTATAAACCCTAGGTCCGATTTCTACATGTTATTGTGTTCATATGATTTTGTTTGATTTGATGGTGTATTGATGATGATTTGATAACTAGAATTGATATTGTTACATGTTAATTGTTGTGTCTTGATTTTGAGATCAAATAAAACCCTAATCATGTATGTAATGTGTAATTGATGTGCATGGATAATGATTATGGAGTCTAGAGTGTTATATGAATGAATTGTGGTCTATAGTTGGTTAAATTGTTGAGTTTTGTTGCAAACAGTTTCTGGACAGATTGTGTTGTTGATGTTCAATTGACTGTATCTGGGTGTAAATGTGAAAATTGGTTGAGATTATTGATACTACGATAAACTAGGTTGAGTCTAGTTTCTAAAGAATATAAATTGGCAATTTTTGGACGTGTATAAGTTAACCTTTATGATTTTACAAAAACGTTGTGCAAAGCTGAGTTGTTAGACCTGCAGTTAGGTTGTTTTGTAAATGTTATATCTCATGAACTACGAGACCAATTGGGTTGGTTCCACTTCTGTAAGTTGACTTATTGAGTTAGGAACCTAACCCAAGTGGTCTTGCATTTATTGGATTTTTCGTTTAACGGGAATTTCAAATAACATTCTGTTGCGCATAAATTTGACTGTTATGAGTTTGCTGTGGTAAATTGATCTTTGTGAGAAATATGTATGGAATAAAAATACAACAAAATATGTCCTGGAAACCTAACACATACATGTTTTTGTGATGATATTTGGTAAATTAATTGTGATGTTATGATCGGTGGGATAGACTAGTTTTTCAAGTAAAATTCTGTCGTTAAGAAACTAGTTGCTGAATTTTGTGAAAGTTGCATGAAACATGATAATTGCTAACTAATTTTCGTATTTTGACCAAAATACCCTTGCGGGGAATAATTGCTAATTGATTGTCATGATTTGACCAAATTGCCCTTGCGGGGAATAATTGCTAGTTAATTGTTATGTATTGACCAAATTGCCCTTACGGGAAGTAATTGCTAGTGACGTACATCATGAATACATGACACGTGAATAGTTGCTCACACATGTAACGTATCACAAATACACTTGGAAAAGTCACACACGATTCACAAACGAAACACAAAACATGTTGTGTGAATAGGTATTATGTGCCGGGTCTAGAGACTCGATAATATTCCGACACTTAGAAAAATCTCTTTGTTGTTTTAGAACGCTAGAGAGAGTTTTTCTGTGACGCGCATCTTGGTGATTTATTTTGGGAATACTTCGCAAACAGTGAGTTCACTTACCCCTTTTAAACTGTTTTCAAACGCTTTTCACTTGGGGAGATAACATACTCCGAAAACGCTTTTAAGATTTTGTTAATATAGATTATATATTACTTGTAAAGACTAGTGGCAAACGCAATAACTAAAGTCCTTCATTCACATCGAACCGTTTAATATTGGATAATAGCGAGTCATTGTTGAGTAGTACTACTAGGTTTGACAAACCCCACCCAATGCTAAACTCGGCTGGAGGTCGAGTGGGTGTAATCTTGGCTAAACACATACCATGGTCGGGATAGACCTGGTGGCAAGGCAAATGATAAACAGTCAGCTTCGGTGTCGAACACTTAGTAATACTTGCTTTATAGGCTAGCTACCTATAGATATATAATTGACATAACACTATCTGGTAACGCAAAACGCTTAACGCAAAACGCTGAACGCACAACGCTGAACGCAAACGCTAAACGCTTTATTTTATATAAACTTGTGAACTCACCAACCCCGTGTTGACACTTTTAGTATGTTATTCTTAGGTAGCCGAGGCGGGCGCGCGGTATAGGATCATGCATTATCTTAAACGCTTTTGTTCATGCAAAATGATTTTAACTATTGTTATGGGGTTTTAAGTCGTCCTGCGTGACGCAACTTTTATCTTTTGGTTTTTACGCTTTCGCACTTATTTTCATTTAAACGTTTTTATGGTTTGATTATAACTAATGATTCCGATCCTGTTAGTTCACACCCTCTGACGGTAAAACTCCGTTAGTGGATTTTGAGGGTGTGACAGATTGGTATCAGAGCCATTGGTTATAGCGAACTAGAAATTGCATCCATACTAGACTATAACCGCGACGACCCATTAGTTATAATGATACGCACTGCATAGATTTGTATAGTCTTTGTTATCTTATCTCTTTACCTCTTTCACTCATACGCGCGCATACACGGCTTACCTGTAGGGATGTCGACGCCACCCTCATCATCATCTGATCCGATGACTCATGCTCATGGGAAGGAACCGCAGTTACCTACCGCATCGCCACCCCGAGTAGTCCCGGAACTCGAAGCTCCTGCGCCGAAGAGGTACCGCTTATCCGGAGGCATGTACGAAAAGGAAGTTAGCTGGGATTGGTACCCTAATATGATCAGACGTATGGTCTACCGTGAACAAGTTCCCCCGCTACCCCACCCGAACCATCCTGCTTATCCCAACACCTTACCACCTATAACCGAACCTGTAGAGCGTGTGCTCGCAGCTGTTGTTTCTTGTTTGGAGCGTGATGTTGGTTACATGCGCTATACGAGAGCGAACGTTTCCGGACTGTTAAAAGATGGAACCGAGACTAAGGAGGAAATTTCCCGCATGACAGCGGCAATGAAAGAAATGCAAGAGGCTAGTGATCAACAGATGAAGATCATGAGAAAGATGCAATCCGAGATGATCGACTTGCAAGAGCAACTCCAAGTAGCAAGGACCCGAACCGAGATAGCTTTAGAGCGTTGCGATGTCTTACAAATGCAAATTGCTCAGAACGCAGCCGAACCCGAGGCAGAGCCTGAAGAGGAACCCGAAGAAGATCCCGAAGAAGAGCCTGAGGAGGATCCCGAGGAAGATCCCGAGGAGGAACCTGAAGAAGAACCGGAGGAAGAACCGGCTGAGGAGGAGGCACACTCAGAGGTGTCCTCAGATGATGACATCTAGTGATGATAACACCTAGATGGAGGGGTTGTCTCCATCCAAACTATTATTTTCTATGATTTTAAGGATTGGTTTAAAATACTTTGTAGCGAATACAATGGTTTTAATCATGAATTATTATTTGGATTAATATATGGTTGTGATGTGATGTTGTTTCTTATTTCTTTCTTACCTATTCTTTTTATTACATGTATGGCGTGTTACATATGAAAGAAAAATTTATGTTTAACATTTTATGCTGTGATTCTAGGAAATAGCAGGAAGAAACGCTGGACACGGACGTGGTAACATCAACTTGACTGCAGCAGAACTCCAAACTCTGCTGAACGACCATGCGGCGGCTGCTCTAGCCGCACATGTTCAGAACCAAGCTGGAGGTCCAATTGGAACGTGTACCTTCAAGAATTACCTTGACTGCAAGCCTAGTTCGTTTAAGGGCACTGAGGGAGCTATAGGCTTCCTGCGTTGGGCTGAGAAGGCCGAATCGGCGTTTGAGATGTGTCATTGTCCCCCTGCCAGTAGGGTCAAATTTGCTGCTGGAACACTTGAGGATTCTGCTCTCACTTGGTGGAATTCAAACGTACAGATTCTTGGATTGGAACTGGCTAACGCGATGAACTGGGAGGAGTTCAAGAACATGATGCGAGAAGAGTACTGTCCGAGAGAGGAGATTGCAAAGTTGGAATCTGAGTTTTGGTCATTGAAGATGGTGGGTTCAGAAATCGAAGCCTACACTACCCGTTCTCACGAGTTAGCTGTGATGTGTCCGCGGATGGTGGATCCGCCGAGTAAGAGGATTGAAATGTATATTGATGGGTTAGCACCGCAAATTCAGGGCATGGTAACGTCTTCCAGACCAGCCACGATTCAACAAGCGATTCGGTTAGCTCACAAACTAACGAATCAAGCAGTGACCCAAGGTGCGCTACCACCTAGGGGTTCAACCACTAAAGCCCGTGACAACCCGAGCACTGACAACAACAACAGCAACAGCAACCCGAGCAGCGGAAAGAGAAAGTTTGACAATACCAGATCCTCATCCTCGAACCCCCCACAGTAGCAACACTACCGAAAGCCCGATTTCACCCAGAGCTTCAACAATCAGAGTCACAACAACAATAACAACGGTAGCGGGCAGGGTTCGAGCGGCTATGCTGGGAAATATCCGAAGTGCAACAGGTGCAACTATCATCATGCCGGCCCGTGTGACCGTGTCAAGTGTCAGAGATGCGGAAAGATGGGTCACCAGGCAAAGGAATGTAGAGGAGACCTTGCGGCAAAGGGTGCGCCTAAACCACCCATGACAACCAAGGGATGTTTTGAGTGTGGACAAGAGGGACGTTTTAAGAAAGACTGCCCCAAGCTGAAACAGAACGACAACAATGGAGGTAATGGAAGTGGCAGTGGTGGTGGAAACAATGGTAAAGGAAGAGCTTTTGTTATTGGGTCGGGTCAAGCCCGCAATGATCCGTACATGGTGACTGGTAAGTTCCCTGTGAACGATTGTTTTTGCTTCTGTATTGTTTAACACTGGAGCTGATAGGAGTTTTGTGTCGAAAGCCTTTAGTCAACTCTTAGACTTAACTCCAACCCCGTTAGATGCTAAATTTCCTGTTGAATTAGCTGATGGTAAGACTATAGTAACGACTCATATACTTGCGGGATGTAAGTTAAAACTGTCAGGTCATGTTTTTGATATTGACCTTATTCCTTTTACGCTTAGTAGTTTCGATGTCGTTGTCGGCATGGACTGGTTATCCGAGAACCGAGTGGAGATTATATGTTATGACAAGATAGTCCACATTACTACCCCTTCCGGCGAGATCATTTCGATCCGAGGAGAAAGAAGCGGCATGACCACCAGCGTCATTACCCTCATGAAGGCGCAGAAGTATCTACGAAAGGGTCATCCGGCAATTTTAGCGCATATTGTCGAGAAACCCGCGGAGGAGAAGCGAATTGAAGATATACCGATTGTGCGAGATTTTCCGGAAGTATTCCCGGAGGATTTGCCTGGACTCCCTCCTATACGACAAGTCGAATTCGAAATAGAGTTGACACCCGGTGCAGCACCCATAGCACGAGCCCCGTATCGGCTCGCACCGGCGGAACTTCAGGAACTGTCCACTCAGTTGCAAGAGTTGTTGGATAAGGGTTTTATCCGACCTAGCTCATCGCCTTGGGGAGCCCCTGTCTTATTTGTTAGAAAGAAGGACGGGACTTTCCGCATGTGCATCGACTACCGGGAGTTGAACAAGGTGACGGTCAAGAACCGTTATCCCTTACCTCGAATTGATGATCTGTTTGACCAGCTCCAAGGATCGAGTTACTACTCGAAGATCGATCTGCGGTCTGGTTACCATCAACTAAGAGTGCGCGAAGAAGATATTTCAAAGACGGCATTCAGGACTCGGTATGGTCACTATGAGTTTTCAGTTATGCCTTTTGGCTTAACTAATGCACCAGCCGTATTTATGGATCTCATGAATCGCGTATGCAAGGCGTACCTCGACAAGTTTGTGATTGTATTTATCGATGATATTCTCGTCTACTCCAAGGACAAGGTTGACCACGAGGAACACTTAAGGTTAATTCTGGAATTATTGAAGAAGGAACAACTGTATGCTAAACTCTCGAAATGCGAATTTTGGCTTCGCGAGGTTCACTTTTTAGGACATGTGATCAATGAGAACGGTATCCATGTCGATCCCGGTAAGGTAGAGGACATCAAAAACTGGGAAGCACCTAAGACTCCGACTGAGGTGCGGCAATTCCTAGGACTGGCCGGCTACTACCGACGTTTCATCGAGGGATTTTCAAATATTGCTCAACCCCTCACCGCTTTGACTCACAAAGGCACTAAGTATAATTGGGGTGACGCGCAAGAATCCGCTTTTCAACTGTTGAAAACCAAACTCTGTAGCGCCCCTATTCTAGCCCTCCCCGAGGGAACGGAGAATTTCGAGGTACACTGTGACGCATCGATACAAGGTCTCGGTTGCGTGCTGATGCAACTCGAGAAGGTTATAGCTTATGCCTCTCGACAACTACGGGTTCACGAGAAGAACTACACGACCCATGACTTGGAACTCGGAGCTGTGGTGTTTGCCCTTAAGATATGGAGGCATTACTTGTACGGTACCAAGTTTACCATTTACACCGACCACAAGAGTCTCCAGCATATCTACGATCAGAAGGAGCTGAACATGCGACAGCGTCGTTGGGTCGAGCTGCTTAAAGATTATGATTGTGCCATCAAGTACCACCCTGGCAAGGCCAATGTAGTGGCCGACGCCCTCAGTAGAAAAGAAACAGATAAACCCAGATGAGTGCGAGCATTGCAACTCACGATTCATGCAAACTTACCCGACCAGATTCGCGAGGCGCAACTCGAAGCTTTGAAAGATGATAATCTTCCATCGGAACTCATGCGGGGCATGAACAAGCAACTTGAAACCAGATCGGACGGGGTCCGATATTTTGAGAACCGGATTTGGGTTCCACGATACGGAGAGTTGAGAACCCTAGTGATGGACGAAGCACACAAGTCCCGATATTCTATCCACCCTGGCTCAGATAAAATGTATCATGACTTAAAGGCACTTTACTGGTGGCCAAACATGAAAGCCGACATTGCCACCTACGTGAGCAAATGCTTGACTTGCGCCAGAGTCAAAATAGAATACCAGAAACCATCAGGCCTACTGCAACAACCGGAACTTCCAATGTGGAAATGGGAACACATTTCAATGGACTTCATCACGGGTTTACCTAAGACACCGACGGGATGCGATACCATCTGGGTGATCGTTGACCGGTTGACTAAGTCTGCACACTTTTTAGCAATTAAGGAATCGGACAAAACGGAAAGACTGACTCGCGTCTACATGAAGGAAGTAGTGTCTAGACACAGAGTGCCTGTCTCAATCATTTCTGATCGAGATTCCCGTTTCACTTCGCACTTTTGGAAGTCGCTACAGAGTGCCCTAGGCACACGTCTTGATATGAGCACAGCATACCATCCTCAGACGGATGGGTGAAGTGAACGAACTATTCAGACCTTAGAGGACATGTTGCGTGCATGTGTGTTGGATTTCGGAAAAAGTTGGGAACCTCACTTACCTTTGGTAGAGTTTTCGTATAATAACAGCTACCACGCAAGTATTAAAGCAGCGCCGTTTGAAGCACTGTACGGACGGAAGTGTCGATCACCTCTCTGCTGGGCAGAGGTGGGTGACAGCCAAATCACTGGTCCAGAACTGGTACTCGAAACTTCGGAAAAGATTATTCAGATCCGAAACCGCATGGCAGCAGCACGAGATCGCCAAAAGAGTTACGCCGACAAGCGCCGAAAACCTCTCGAATTTCAAGTGAACGATCAAGTGTTACTCAAAGTCTCACATTGGAAAGGTATGGTTCGCTTTGGAAAGCGAAACAAACTCAACCCGCGATATGTTGGTCCTTACCGGATAACGGAACGCGTTGGTCCGGTGGCGTACCGACTGGACTTACCAGCGGAACTCAGCAGTGTACACAATGTTTTTCACGTATCCAATTTGAAGAAATGCCTATCTGATGAAACCCAAGTAGTCCCTTTGGACAAATTGCAAGTTGATGAACAGCTACGCTTCATTGAAGAACCAGTCGAAGTTTTGGATTGGGAAACCAAAACGCTCAAGCACAGCAAAATTCCAATCGTTAAGGTTCGTTGGAACTCGAGACGTGGACCGGAGTTCACGTGGGAACGCGAGGATCAAATGATGAAAAAGTATCCTCACCTTTTTGAAGGGCTGACCAAACACAGAAAACCGCGAAACTAGGCAAACCGTCAGAAATCACCGGAGGTATGAATTAAATTTCGGGACGAAATTTCTTTCTACTAGGGGATGATATGACAAACTAAAAATTTTTCTTACTTTTTCAGACACTCATCACGACTTGACTCAAATTTTCGGGACGAAAATTCTTTAACATGGGAATGATGTGACAATCGTCAATTTCAGGTTAACTCCGTTAACTCAACTCCGTCAATTCAAACTTAAAGATCACTGAATCTATAACGCACACCTCATTACATTTAAACTAGGGTTTAAATGACGCTTGACACTTACTACATGTGTAGTCTTTCGGGAATTGCACCGAAACGCAAACGAGTTGACGCAAACAATTGATGAATAAACGAAAAATGTCAAAACAATAATAATCTGATAATTATGTGATAACATTGTTATAAACGTTAACTCAATGTGCTAGAACTAGTTAATTAAGTTAGAAAAGTAACATTTGAAAGTGGAGGGACATAGATGTAACATGTTATTATTATTAATAATAATAAACCTAAAACCCTAATCTCCCTCTTTCCCTCACTAGACCGATCGGCCAGCCCCCCCCCCCTCCCCCTCTCTTGCGATCGCCATTCACACACACACATACAAGCAATCTTTTAAGCTTTTGATTGAAGATTAAGGTGCTAGGAAGGTATAAACAACTATCCTATGCATCCTCTATGCTTAATTTTCGATTTTCAATGGGTTAATTATAAACCCTAGGTCCGATTTCTACATGTTATTGTGTTCATATGATTTTGTTTGATTTGATGGTGTATTGATGATGATTTGATAACTAGAATTGATATTGTTACATGTTAATTGTTGTGTCTTGATTTTGAGATCAAATAAAACCCTAATCATGTATGTAATGTGTAATTGATGTGCATGGATAATGATTATGGAGTCTAGAGTGTTATATGAATGAATTGTGGTCTATAGATGGTTAAATTGTTGAGTTTTGTTGCAAACAGTTTCTGGACAGATTGTGTTGTTGATGTTCAATTGACTGTATCTGGGTGAAAATGTGAAAATTGGTTGAGATTATTGATACTACGGTAAACTAGGTTGAGTCTAGTTTCTAAAGAATATAAATTTGCAATTTTTGGACGTGTATAAGTTAACCTTTATGATTTTACAAAAACGTTGTGCAAAGCTGAGTTGTTAGACCTGCAGTTAGGTTGTTTTGTAAATGTTATATCTCATGAACTACGAGACCAATTGGGTTGGTTCCACTTCTGTAAGTTGACTTATTGAGTTAGGAACCTAACCCAAGTGGTCTTGCATTTATTGGATTTTTCGTTTAACGGGAATTTCAAATAACATTCTGTTGCGCATAAATTTGACTGTTATGAGTTTGCTGTGGTAAATTGATCTTTGTGAGAAATATGTATGGAATAAAAATACAACAAAATATGTCCTGGAAACCTAACACATACATGTTTTTGTGATGATATTTGGTAAATTAATTGTGATGTTATGATCGGTGGGATAGACTAGTTTTTCAAGTAAAATTGTGTCGTTAAGAAACTAGTTGCTGAATTTTGTGAAAGTTGCATGAAACATGATAATTGCTAACTAATTGTCGTATTTTGACCAAAATACCCTTGCGGGGAATAATTGCTAATTGATTGTCATGATTTGACCAAATTGCCCTTGCGTGGAATAATTGCTAGTTAATTGTTATGTATTGACCAAATTGCCCTTACGGGAAGTAATTGCTAGTGACGTACATCATGAATACATGACACGTGAATAGTTGCTCACACATGTAACGTATCACAAATACACTTGTAAAAGTCACACACGATTCACAAACGAAACACGAAACATGTTGTGTGCATAGGTATTATGTGCCGAGTCTAGAGACTCGATAATATTCCGACACTTAGAAAAATCTCTTTGTTGTTTTAGAACGCTAGAGAGAGTTTTTCTGTGACGCGCATCTTGGTGATTTATTTTGGGAATACTTCGCAAACAGTGAGTTCACTTACCCCTTTTAAACTGTTTTCAAACGCTTTTCACTTGGGGAGATAACATACTCCGAAAACGCTTTTAAGATTTTGTTAATATAGATTATATATCACTTGTAAAGACTAAGTGGCAAACGCAATAACTAAAGTCCTTCATTCACATCGAACCGTTTAATATTGGATAATAGCGAGTCATTGTTGAGTAGTACTACTGGGTTTGACAAACCCCACCCAACGCTAAACTCAGCTGGAGGTCGAGTGGGTGTAATCTTGGCTAAACACATACCATGGTCGGGATAGACCTGGTGGCAAGGCAAATGATAAACAGTCAGCTTCGGTGTCGAACACTTAGTAATACTTGCTTTATAGGCTAGCTACCTATAGATATATAATTGACATAACACTATCTGGTAACGCAAAACGCTTAACGCAAAACGCTGAACGCACAACGCTGAACGCAAACGCTAAACGCTTTATTTTATATAAACTTGTGAACTCACCAACCCCGTGTTGACACTTTTAGTATGTTATTCTCAGGTAGCCGAGGCGGGCGCGCGGTATAGGATCATGCATTATCTGAAACGCTTTTGTTCATGCAAACTGATTTTAACTGTTGTTATGGGGTTTTAAGTCGTCCTGCGTGACGCAACTTTTATCTTTTGGTTTTTACGCTTCCGCACTTATTTTCATTTAAACGTTTTTATGGTTTGATTATAACTAATGATTCCGATCCTGTTAGTTCACACCCTCTGACGGTAAAACTCCGTTAGTGGATTTTGAGGGTGTGACAGTATGCTATGCCACCAAACCATCAGACAGACATGCTTTTAAATCTTCTTCATTTGTATGAGAACCAAATGTCTGTTGATCGGTTGAATCAAGAACGCTTGATGGAGAACCAGAAGAAACTACTCAGTTATGTTTCTTTCTGTTAAAAAGAAACAAAGGCCCTACGTGAGATTGTTGAGTCTCAGGGGTTGAAACCTAAAGAACCAGAGGATCTAATCTTGCAATTGACTTGCAAAGATGATGCTTTAAAGAAGATCAAGAATGATGAGGAAGATCCTGATGATGATGAGTCTGGTGCTGGTGGTGAGCCTAAACAAACTCAACACCCAGCTCCTGATGCGGGTACGAGTTCTGTTGATGATTCGGGCAAACAGATTGTTGTTTATCGTAATTATACGGTTGCTAAAACAATTGAGATGACTGAGGCCGATACGGTAATATTTATGGATGGAAAGGGGGTGATTAGGAACATGGTGAATTCTAATGAGATAGATGTGGGGCAGTTTGTTGATAGGTCGCTGACACGAGAGCAGATTGCGATCTTGCTTAGGCTAAATGAAGATGAGATGACCGTGTTAGAGACATAGCCTGATACTGAGGTAATAAATGATGACGAGATCCTGAATGATCCTATGGTGGAGTTGAGGATAGATTTTATTTATGAGAACGAAGAAGTTGAAATGGAGGATGTGACTGCTGAGGATTACCCTGATCTGTATCAACACACTAATGTTGATCAGGGTGCTCCAGTGTTTAATGAGAAGATTGTAAAAGAAGCAGAAGACCATCTTGAGAAAAATTCTAAGGGCAAAAATGTTTATTTTGATTCTCTTCTCGCCCCATCTCTTGAGGAGATTAACAGTTGGTTCAGACACAAGCAAGCAGGTAAGATTATCAAAGCATACAGATTTGTTGATCAAGAACAGAAAGATGAAGCTATTGCACGAGCCAAGGCAAATCAGAAGACTTCATTTAAAGCTGTATCAAAGGTGCAAAGTAATATTATTTCTTGGATGTTTGAATCTGAACTTAAAGTATGCATTGTCAAATGGGAGAAAGGCGTCCAGTACTACGAAAGGATGTCCGATGTTCTTTCATTACCAAGGTGGGACGTACGTACTCTGGCGTATCGTCCTTTCATTAATAGAAGTGGGAATAAACATGCAAGTTGGTTCCATCAACACTTGTTGTTTGAAGTGAACCACGGGTTCAAATTTTTTAAACCACATATTCCAATCCGCAAGCATCTCAATGAGATTGACTCAAAGACAGGATGGAAGAAGTTGGTTCTTAAAGTAAAACTACCAAAGACAATGAAGCGAGTGCCGGTGAAGACATTGAACCAACACATGTCTCTATCCTTCAATCGCTAGTACTACGATAATCGTACTGGCGAGGTCGTCATTGTGTTGGGTAAGGGTTCGAAGACTGAGTTGATTAAGATTATCGACCCAATGTGGTTGGTGAATTTAACCGAGACCGACAATGATGTGCTACACAAGAATCAGATCCTGATTGAGCGCCATGAAGACTATGACCTGGCTATGCAATTCCAACGTGTTGTGCGTGTTTGTTATGAAAATGGAATTCATAGTTGCAGAGACTGGCAGTCCAAGCGCTTCAAGTAATTTAAAGACAAAGAGCTCAAGACGAGGGGGTGTCTGTTAGTGCACGGTTTTGCGTCTCAAGTCTTTGTATTTATCTTTAACGTATTTGACGTTTTATTTAATGTAATAAACAATTAAGTTAACTTGTTAGTTAGCTAATGTAAGGTCTAGTTCGCTTGTGTTGTTTAGCGAACTAAGACTTAAGCTTATTTCCTCTTGATTCGTTAGAGGATGTTAACGAATCAGGGGACGATTCGTTATGGTTATTTAAGTTTATTGTATGTAACGAGTTGGTGTTAGTTCGTTAGGGAATGTTAACAAACTAACCCCATCCTCTATTTATAGGTGAACACTGTTCACGCTTAAAAAAAGTTTTTTGAGAGATAATTAACAAGACTCTGTCCAAATCGCTCTCGATCTTCATCTTAACTTTATTCATACATATATACACCAATACTGATAATACATATAACATATAACATATATAATCATACGTAATTATGAGCTAGATCCGTGATATAGGATTAATAGTATTCATACAGATCTGAGATCTGTTTATAGTTAACATATTAGATCCGTGTTCAAACATAATGTATGAAAAGTTACTTATTAAATTAACTATGTACAAAGTTCAATTAAAAATATAATTCAAAAAGTTGAAATAAAAAGCCTAGTTTTTCTTCTTATAACTTGCCTAGCCTTTGCTACTTACCAAAAGCTCCATTAAAATATTGAAGACCAATATCAGCAGCACATCATGCTTTACCAATATCATTAGCACTTTGTGCTTACCATTTAAAAATTCTCTAGGAGCAGTGTTAATGATATTCAACAAAATAAGAGCCAATGAACCAAATGGCCAAAACCCATCAAATCCCACATTTGTGCGGTTAATGACCAAAATAGCTTCTACTTCAACAATCTTTCACGACTACTTCTCCACACTGGTGCAAGGCTAGGAAGTGAACCATCAACAGGGACTGTAGCATTACAATAACACACCAACATTCAATTAAAGAGTTAGAGTTCATGCATATCACCCTAAACCCACCTAAGAATCTCAATCCTCAACAACTAAAACTTTATTATTATATACATAGATTTACATACAGAAATTTGTTGCATCATCCACAACTGAAACACTTAATTGTAAGAAGTTAAAAAAACCATGAGTAAAATAGCATTAAAATTTAATTGATTTTTCTAATCCTAAATCTGTCCCTTAAGAGCATTAACCCGAATTGTTGAATCAGCAAATTATATGCATTATTGCCTAAAAAAATCAATTAACAATTTCCCTTGACATTTCCAAACAAAAATTTGACCTGAATAGTTGAATCAACAAATTATATGCATTGTTGCCTTCAAATACATTGACTCGTTTTCATAAATGTATTTCTTTGCTCTTTGATCATTTCAAAAGAATTAGAAACATAATGGTAATTTGATTGTTATTTGAAATAGTATGTTGTAAATGGTGTAATGGACAGCAACAACAAATAGTATATTTCAACTTTCAAAAATACCAGTTATCATAATTAACCATAATAAAAAAATAGTTGCAATAAAAGTGACAATTTTAAAATTTTCACAGTTTATGCCCTCAAGATGATGAACATGTGTAAATTTCCCAACCACATATGACCATTTAGCCATTCATGAAAATTGTTTACAAAGTTTCTTGGCGGATATGAAATAGTCAGTAGTGAAGACTAAAGAATAAACACATTCATGGTTACTATTTAATTCAAAAGTTCACTTTTCTATTTCAACCAACTAACCAATCACATCCATAAACAAAAGCACATAGCCTTTTATGAATTTAATTCAAACTAATAGATCATTTTTATTAATAGCACCTTAACTACTTTGATCTACATAGTTTTATTTGAATCAAGATACATAACCAAAATGTAGATCAGTTTAATAGTATGGTTTGTTGCTTCAAATACTCAAGGAAATACTCACAATACAAAACTAAATACTCAAGGAAGATATATTTTGTTGCTTCAAATAATGTAGAAACCCTAATCATTGGAAAAACATATTCAAATGTAACATCCTGAAATTTCTAAGAATAATATTTAATATATTATTTATTTATGGTGGAAAAGTTTACTTGAGTTAGTAGAGAAATAATAAAATAATAAAGATGGAAGGATAAGTATGCTAATGAGATGGAATTAATTATGGACCAAAAAGTAAAGATATGCCTAAGGTTCATAGACTTAAGGGAGTATAAATACCCCTTAAACCCTAATTCTTTCAATTTTCATCCATCTCTACACCATAGCCTACATCATAAAAAACACACACTTCTCCAATTCTTGTTTTTGAGAAAATAACCCACAAAGACATGACGATTCCCAGAAATCTAACCGTCAGATCGGTCTCAAATTAAAACTGAGTGCTATTGGCATATAATTGAAGATTTCTACCGATCAGATCTTCGATCGGAGTTATGGAAGTTCGGCTTTTATCAGCAAAACCATAACAACTAAAAATGGAGTTTTCCGGCAACTGTTTCAGTTTTCTGGAGACTGTAGTGGCGGATTCCGACGGAGGCAGTGGGTGGCTCTGGTAGAGCTCGGCGACCCGGTCGTGTGGCCACTTGAATCACTCAAATTGGAGTTTGTTTGATATGGTTTTGGGCTTCTCGAGTGATTTCAGACATAAACCTCAAAGGTACGTTTTTGTTAAAAAAAAAGTTTACTTTTCGTGCATGGATTTGCATGAAACTTGGTAGGATGATAGATCGGGACATGATTATTGATAAAGTAATGAACTTGACAGTAAACGGGTTAGTTGGTTCGTTTTGGGTAAAACGAGTAGTGTCCGGTTTGTGAAAAGTACGGGTAAACGAAGTCGGTTTTGCATGAAACTTAGTAGGATAGTAAATCGGGCCTTATTATACAAGAAAAATATAAACTTGAATGTAAAAAAGATGTTGGAATGAAACGATTAATACGGATGACGTTTGGGCCAAGTCAAAGGACGAAAAAGAACTCGTTATGGCTCCTAACCCGTTTTATCTTTTAAACGGGCAAAGCGATCTAAAGGAAAGGTTGGAAAGTAATCGAATAATAAAGTATTCGAATAAGGAAAGTAATCGACTAGAAAGCATAAACGAATATACGTGTAATCGATTCGAATGGATATTATAATCGAATCCAGCTGTAAAGTAATAGAATCCAATGAAGAAAGTGATCGAATAGAATGGCCATTCGGTTAGAAAGGAACCATTCGAATAGAATCTGCCATTCGAATAGAATCTGTCATTCGAATAGAAGGTCCATTAGAATAGAATCTGCCATTCGAATAGAATCTGCCATTCGAATAGAAGGTCCATTCGAATAGAATCGGCCATTCGATTAGAATGATCATTCGATTAGAACTATCATGGATTAGAATAGTGATTCGATTAAATGATATAGTTAGAAGTAGTTAATTGATATTTATAATTATTACACAGTTAGTTGTGCCCAACTGAAGAAATGTGTTACAATCAATTCCGAAATAAGGACCCAGGTGAGTTTCTAACCCCTTTCCTTTTTATGTTTTCCGGGGCTGTGTGCATACTCCTATGTGTTTAGTTAATACACTTACCTTAAGTGGTAAGTGTATGCTATATGAATGATATTTATGAATGATATTTAAATGATATAGAAATGGGTAAGAGTATGTATGTAGATGTATAAGAATATACATAACTAAAAGTATATAAGGTATGTATGGTTGTGTAGCAAGATATGTATGGTTATATGGTTTGTATGGTTGTAAGCATAAAGGGTTGCAGACTCTAATAATATCTGGGTTAAAGGGTTGCAGACCCTAATGATATCTGTGAAGGCCTTACATCAAACATATTCAAACTTATTACAAGTGTGAACAGGTCTTCAAATAAGCTTTTGCCTTTTTCGAGCATACCTTGTAATCCATAAGTGTGCTGGAACAGTTCTCCGAGGAAGCTTTACTTAAAATATATTCCTTAGAACGTATTCTTCAAGTAGACTTCATTTCATGATAATTATCAAACTTTGCTTGATAATATCTTATGAGCAAACTTGTTCATGTTGATCACATCAACATTTTGTTGATAACTTATTTTACCTTGCTCGAGGTTGAACCTTGCTCGTAGAAGTCCTTAGTATAATTCCCTTTTCTTTCTATAAGTGTGCTTGAGATCACTATTATTAAATCTTTGCTCGACCCACCAAATTACTTTGTTTAAGCTTGGTTAAGTCAAAGGTTGCTCTGAAGCAAACCTTGCTCGACTGAATAACAACCTTTCTTTATGAAGTGCAGTTTGCTCGAACTAAACACTTAGAAGAATTCCAGAAGATAGCCTTGCTCGATGTAAGATACCTTGCTTGAATAAGTTTTAGGCTTTCTCAAAGTGCCTAGTTTGCTCGTATTCCATACTCAGCATATTTCTTGAGTAGGTTGAGAAGATTCCAATCTTCCTTGATCATTTTTTATTCCGACACAAACTTATAGTCGATTGCATTTCTACTTTAATATTGATGCAAATGCAAAATCAAATTTAGGATTAGAAACTTTTAGGTTGTTTCCTTTCATAGAATTGAAAGAAGCTCATCAATGTTCATACAAATATAAACAATGAATTTAGTAAATTATCAAAAACTAGTTCCATAGACATATGTTACTTGTAACTATAATCATTTGGCAATATAAAACTTGTTATTGAAAAGTAAACCATGAGTTAAGTAATTCAACAGAGTAAATTTCAAAATCAACATATAGAAAAAAAAACCAATAACAAACCATGAATATACACAAAATAAATAAATATATAAATAATCTATAGAATGAAATTCATTAAGAATTAATGATTACTTTTAAACCAAAACCCTAATCGTATTTTTCCCTCAACATTCAATTAATCAAATTACTTTGATTTGAAAAACCAATTTGAATCGCATAGATCAAAAGAGGCGACTACTTACCGGTTGTGTGTTCATCAATTGCAGTGAATTGAACACAAGGCTGTGATATATTTCCAATCGTAGAGTGATGATTATACTCACATATAATGACTTCCAATTGAAAAAACACGAAGCCCCTGGAGAATAGGAGACACACTAGGATTGTTGTTAATAAACCCTAAAGATGTAAATGAGCGGCAAAATAATAAAGGATCATGTGGATGATTAAGGTTGAAGAGGATTGAATATGTTGATGATTAATACCTGATTTGTTAATGACGAATGATTGGTTAAAGATCAGTGGCCGCTTATGTTATGTTATCATTAGGGTTAGAGAATATTTTATTAGAGCAATTGAGAATGAAGAAAGAAAGAGAATTAACGGATTTAGGATTATACTAACTTAAATTAAAAGAAACAATAAAAGAGAAAATTACACGTGGACAAATGATGAGTTCTTGTGAAAAGTAGGGAGAATTTGGTGGAGAATTCACTCTTTTATTATATAGGTAGATTTGAATAAGATCATAGGAACAATTTTTTTAATTAAACAAATAAAAGTGTGCTGCTAACCTAAAGAGATGAAAAGTGATAGGTTATTTGTTTGATCTTTGTTGATTATGATTTCTAGATTTATTTCTTCGTAAGGAGTTCGTCTATGTTTTATTGGTTAACATTGTCTATCGAGTCAATTGAATTTATTAAACTATCTTTGATTTTTGCGGTGTTAGGTAGGATTTCATTATAATGGTACTCGTTCATAATTATTTAGATAACCGTGAGGGAGTCAAATATATTAAACTGGTGTGTCTTGAAACTCATTTGA
This sequence comes from Bidens hawaiensis, assembly GCF_021521415.1. NCBI lineage: Eukaryota > Viridiplantae > Streptophyta > Magnoliopsida > Asterales > Asteraceae > Bidens > Bidens hawaiensis. The sequence continues at coordinate 153,816 of NW_027493848.1, forward strand.
AACCCATAGGTGTCTTCTTGAGAAGGGTCAGGGGTCCTGTTCGGGTTTTGTTTTAAGTTTCTATTTTATTATCACAGTTCCATAACAAGTATTTTTCAATTGACTGATAACTCCAAATTAGGAGATTCTAGTCTATGTGGTTTTTCATCATCATCTGAGTTAGTTGAATTAAATTTTCTTGTGTTTGTTTACTTGTCTTTTCTAAATTAGATTAATTTGTTAGTTTAATATTTATAATTTAAAACCCCCTTTTAATAATTATAAAACAAATAGACGTCTCGGTTTGTGAATTCTAATTAGTTAATTTACGTAAAATAAAGAGTCTCGTGGGTTCAATATCCGGACTTACTTAGCTTTACTAGAGTCGATCGGTTCACTTGCTGGTCAGTAGTTTAGTCAAGTTTTAAAGAGTCTAGAGTATTACTTAGTGTTTATATTAGCGTAATTTGGTTAATAACTATTTGACTACTTTTAGTACATCATATTCTTGGCGCCGTTGCCAGGGACTTTGGCGATTGCGTTATTAGCTTTGATTAGACTAACTTGCTACATACGTGCTAATTGCTTTTTGCTTATTTTCTTTGGGTCGTAGGAGTCTAATTTAATTCTAGTTTATTTTTGTTTTATTTTTAAGATTTTTCTAGTCTACTTACTTGGTCTTTTGTGTTTTTTAGGTATATGCCACATCTTCGATTGCAAGGACCACCTGCAGGAATTCTCGAACATACACAGTTAAAAATGGAATCCAGTTCATCATCAGGTATAGACTCACCACTTTCTGAGAAACATCCTGTTGATCGAGATACTACACCAAAGTCAACATCGCCATCAAGTCCGAGAAGTTTACAAGACATTCAAATGGGTGATAATAACATAGTTGTTTACCGGTATGTTTTTGACGATTTCACCAGAAACTGCTCGTCCATCATTATTCCCGAGTTCAACAACCCGAATTCATTGAAGATTCCATCTTACATCATGGCGGCTCTCACCCAAAATAACCAATTTCATAGGCGTGAAGACGAAGATGCACTAGTACACATTAATCGGCCCAGCCGTGTACTCAAGACTTTCAATTTGCAAGGTGCTACTGAACATGCTATATTCTTACACTTATTTCCATTTTTACTTGCAGAACGGGCCGCCACTAGGCTCGATTCGCAACCAGCAGGGGCATTCACCACTTGGGAGGCACTTAGTTCAACATTCATTAAGAAGTATTTCCCACCTGACAAAGCATCTCACCTTCGTGATCAAATCCACTCCTTTCACATGGAGCCGGATGAACCCTATTATCAGGCATGGGAAAGCTTCCAGAATTTGTTGACTTGTTTTTCACACAATGGTCTCATTCCATGGGATCCCGTTGAGAAGTTTTACAATGGGTTGTAATATAAAACTCAAGCTCGCTTCGACATAGCTGCGTGGGATAATATGATGTATATGAAGAATATCATGAAATGCAATAAAATGTTTGAAAGTTTTCCCAATCGAAATATGCAAAAAGGCCACGTAATGGGAATTACACTCCTGTCACTAGTAAACCCTCAATAGCTCGAGGTGTGCTCCACGTTAATCTGGACACTAGTGTGGCTGCTGTTTTGGAAAATTTAACTAGAGAGGTGAAGGAACTCAAAGAAAAGATTGATAAATGTGAATTGTGCACGGCTGGTCATGGTACTTTGGAATGCCCGTTAATTAATCAAGAAGTAGGTTTTGTGGCTGGTCAGAACATGTTCCCTAATGCTTATAACAATAACAGCAATTGAAATTGGAATAACTACAAGAACACGAATCAATGAAATTCAAATTGCTGCCCTTTTGGTGCACCACTTGGTTTGCAATATCATTATAATAATGGGGGTTCTAATGGTCAAAGGTCAAGTAATGGGTAAGATTTGAGTGGTGGAATGGGAAGATTGGAAGAGATGATGTAATGGATTCCTGTTAGAGATCAAGCCAATCAAAAGAATTTTTCTGAACATGATCTACTATTGAAAAATCATAAGTCATCACTACTTGACCTTCAAAGGTCCATTAGTGATATTTCTCGATGTTTGGATGAGAGACCTCTGAGACCGTTTCTAGGTTATACTCAGCTAAATCTAGCCGCTCATTTAAAAGCAATTAATACTCGTATCGGAAGGGTTTTGGTTCCCGAGGTAAGCAGAGATAAGATTGAAGTTGAAGATGAAGAAGTGGTGGACGAAGAAACAGAGATGGAGGTTATGTGGAAGATACATGGCACCACACCAGCTAATGAACCACAATAATAGCTATTGAACCGCAAGAATATAGAAGCATCGAAAATAAGTCGGTTGAAGTACGGCCATGACATGTCATTGATCACTCTCATGTCCCATATCCCACTCGTATTAATCATAAAAAATATACAAGGGAGTACGGTCAATTTCTTGATATGTTCAGACAGTTAAAAATTAATCTCCCGTTCATATGTCGAAGTATGCGAGGTTTTTGAAAGATTTGTTGAAAAGAAAAGAACGTTTGGGGAAAGTTTTATCTATTCCTCCTAACGGGGATTGTTCGATGGTTGTGTTGAATCGAGTACCGGAAAAGTTGCCTGATCCAGGCGTATGTACTATTCCATGTTTGTTCGGCAGTGACATGACGAGTCAAGAGTTGGCGATTTGGGGCAAGTATTAATCTCATGTCATTTTCATTGTACGAAAAGATGGAGTTCGGCGAGCTTACACCGACTTGCATAACTTTGTTATTGGCAGTCCGGTCTGTTAAGTACCCGCGGGAGATAATTGAAAATTTGCTTGTAACGGTTGACAAGTTCGTTTTTTCGGTAGATTTTATGGTGCTTGATATGGAGGCCGACGAGAGGGTCCATATTATTTTTGGTCATCCGTTTTTACGTACCGCGAAGGAGCTTATTGATGTCTATGGCGGAAAAACCACACTACGGGTTGGTGATGAGAATATCACATATGATGTTTCTAGGTCGATGCAACATCCGGTTAATCACGATGAATTTAGTGGTCCATGTCACTTTGTTTATTTTCTTAACTATTTTATTCCAGGTTTTGACACATGTCTTGATTATATTTGTGGAGCCAATCTCGTTGGAGTTGCCATGGATGAAGAGTTTGAGAGAGACGAGTTGGAAGAGAGTTCATGTTTGTCCAAGGTTATGGAGGTTATTGAAGTTATTTGTGAGAAGGATGCATAGAAGACCCCTCCGTTAGAATTAAAAGTTCTACCGTCACATTTGGAGTATGCTTATCTTGACGGAGGAACAAAAGTTGAAGTTATTGGAGGTGTTAAAATTGCCTAAGGGGGCAATTAAGGAGACTTTCAGATATTCAAGGCATTATCCCCGCTTATTGTACCCACATAATTTTGATGGAAGATGAATATAAACTGGTGGTTCAATCCCAATGGCGTCTTAACCCGAAAATGCAAGAATATTGTAAACAAAGAAGTTTTGAAGTTGAGGATGCGGGAATGATTTATCCAATTTAGGATCTTCCATGGGTGAGCGCAACCCAAGTTTTCCTGAAGAAAGGGGGTATGACAGTTGTTATGAACGAGAATAATGAACTTATCCTTTCACTTACGGTTACCGGATGTCGTATGTGTATTGATTATTGGAGGTTGAATGATGCTACTCAGAAGGACCATTTGCCGTTGCCTTTTCTTGATGAAATCTTGGAGCGTCTTGCAGGTCAGCAACTTTATTGTTTTCTTGATGGTTTTTCAGGTTATTTTCAGATTCCTGTTCCACCAGAAGATCTAGAGAATACAAATTTTACATTTCCTTAAGGCACGTTGGCGTACCATTGCATGCCGTTTCAGTTGTGTAACACTCCGACCACTTTTCAGGGATGTATGGTGGCCATCTTTCAGGATATGATAGAGACGTCCATGGAGGTTTTTATGTATGATTTTTCGATTTACGGTAATTCTTTTGTTCAGTGTTGGGGAATCTTGAGAAGATGTTGAAGAGGTGTGTTGAGACAAAGTTGATGTTGAATTAGGAGAAATATCATTTTATGGTGACGGAAGGAATTGTGTTGGTTCATAAGATTTTAAGAGATGGTCTAGAGGTGGATCGGGCAAAGATTGATACGACTGGTAGACTTTCTCCACCAACCAGTGTGAAAGATATAAGGAATTTTCTTGGTCATGCAGGGTTTTATAGGCGATTCATTAAAGATTTTTCAAATATTACCTGCCCGATGACCCAAATCTTTGAGAAAGATGCCCTGTTTGTTTTTTATAAAGAATGCTTGAAGGCATTCAAGTACTTGAAAGAAAAACTTGTAAGTGCTCCCATTCTTGTTTCACCCTATTGGAGCTTGCCTTTTGAGCTCATGTGCGATTCTAGAAATTACGCAGTCGGGGCGGTTTTGGGGCAAAGGCAAGAGAAACATTTTCATCCAATTTATTATGCAAGAAAGACGTTAAATCATGCCCAAGAGAATTACACCACCACTGAAAAAGACCTTTTAGCTGTTGTGTTTGCATTTGACAAGTTCCGATCCTATCTTGTGCTTTCAAACACCGCCGTTTTTACTGATCGTTCGGAAATACGTTTTCTCTTTCAAAAGAAATACGCGAAGCCTCGTCTTATAGGTGGATTCTTCAACTTTCCAAGTTTGACATAGAAATCAAAGACAAGAATGGGGTGGAGAATGTAGCTGGTGATCATTTGTCTCGTTTATAAAGATCCGAAAAGGGAAGAGATTCGTGAAGAAGAAATTGGGGACACATTCCCTCCTGAGTCGATTGATTTTGTTGTGATGAAAAGCAAAGTATGCCATGTTTCATTGATTTTGCTAATTATTTGGCTAATGGTGTTGTGTTGAAGGGGATGACTACACAACAAAATAAGAAATTTTTACGAGATGTTAATAGGTATATTTGGGATGATCCATTTTTGTTTAATATTGGTGGTGATCGGATTCTTAGGAGGTGTGTGATGAAGGAAGAAGGGTTGGATATTCCTCGACATGTTCATAAAAGGTTTGACGGGAGGTCATCATGGTGCGCATGCTACATCGCAAAGGTATTTGATTGTGGTTTTTATTGGCCGACGGTTGTGAAGGATGCTATGGAGTTTTTGAAGATGTGTGATGCTTTCCAACGAATCAGTAATATTTCTTGGAAAAACGAGATGCCCCAAAGCCCTATCCAAACTCTGAAAATATTTGACGATTGGGGCATTGATTTTATGGGACCATTCCTTATTTCCAGTGGTCTTAACTATATGGCAATTGATTATGTTTCTAAGTGGGTTGAAGCTCAAGCATTAGCTACTAACGATGCCCAGGATGTTGTGAAGTTAATCAAGAAGTTGTTTAATCGTTTCGGTACTCCGAGAGCTATTATTAGTGATCGGGCTACTCATTTTTGCAACACCGTCATGGGGAAGGCATTAGCTCGTTATGGAGTTACTCATCGTACCTCTACAACATACCTTCCTCAAACGAATGGTCAAGTCGAGAATGAAAATAGAGGGGTGAAAAAGATTTTGGAGAAGACAATGGGAATAAGTCGAAAAGATTGGTCAAAGAAGTTGGATGACGCTTTATGGGCATTCCAAACCGCGTATAAAACACCTTTGGGTACCACACCCTGCATGCTCGTGTATGGAAAATCTTGTCATCTTCTCGTTGAGTTGGAGCACCGCGAGTTTTGGGCATTAAAGGCAGTTAATCTTGATCTTATCGAAGCTGCTAGGAAGAGAAATTTTTTGATTCATAAGTTGCTCTGTGATGCAACATATTCTCGATCGTTTAATATCAAAGAGAATACGAAAGTTTTACATGATCGACGGTTGAAGGGAGGTAAAGAGCTTAATAAATGTGATAAATTGTTATTATTTAACACTCGTTTGAAGTTCTTTGTAGGTAAAAATAGATCAAAGTGGGCGGGACCGTATTTGGCTAAGGAGGTGTTCCCATATGGAGTGGTGGAATTAGAGAATCCGGACAATGAAACTTCTTGGAAGGTAAATGGCCATCGTTTAAAGCACTATCTAGAAGGCCCGGAGGACTCGATCGAGATGGAGGAAACTCCTCTTGATCCATTACTTTAAATCATCACATGAGTCCTTGAGTGAAAACTCTAGTGTAGAGTTTGTATATTTTATCCTATATTTACTTGATTTTCGCTATATTTTTTTCTTTGAGTCACTAAAAATAGTTTTTCATAGTTTTTTTTGTGTCGTTTCAAGGAATCATTACCATCATCGAGAGAGGACAATACGAAAATTCGGATGTTCCAGGTAAGTTTTGCACGCAAAAATGACATAAAATGGGTATAGGAAGGCTTGGTAATTTTGAAAATTTTTCTTAGGCATTGGGGCTTCCAAAACTTGAATCTTTTGGCGCGACGAGCCCGGAGACTTAGCTGCACAACGCGGCCAAGTATTAGAGCTACTGGACCACGCCGCGCTGCGCAGCCAGATGGCCAAGTCCTTGTCGCGCAGCGTTTATACATATTTCATATTTTTCAAATCCCTCTTTCTCCTTCACTGAAAACCCATGAACCCTATCCCTTTTTTTCACCAAAATCACCATTGTTACACCTTTTTTCTCTAAATCAAACCACTAAATCACCATTACATCATCACATTATCATAACCCACCATCAAATTTCTCTAATTATTCATTACGTAAGTCACAAGCATCACTCTTCATTACCAATTATTTTCTTCTTAATTCCTTGTCTACACATCTTTTAGGTATGATTTCTTGTATTTTTGTACTTTGTTTTGTATTTTGATTCTTAGTTTTTGTTTTTATAGTTGGTTGTCGGGTTTTGTTCAAGTTGTTAGTTGAGATGTTTTGGTTCATGGTTGCGGGTTCGAATGGTTTGGATTTTTCTGTTGTAGGGTGCTGGTGGAATGGTTGGTTGTTTTTGAAAGTTTATTTCATGGTTGCGGTTGGGTTGGTTTGGGCTAATCCGAGTATATTTAGTGTTGGGGTTAGATATGGGAGGTTGAACATGGAATTTTTCGAGGTTGAAACGAGATGGAAAACAAATTTTTACTAAATACATATTTTAAAAGTTTTTGGTTTTCCACTTGTTTTTAACTCATTGTTCGGTTGGTTGGCACTTGGGCTTAATTAGGAAATTTTGAAGCTTGGAATTACCGTTAGCTTTATATGATCAAATGGCTGCCCGTTTGTACTCAATTTCCATCTGGACGAGTTCGATTAAAAATATTTTGTATAACCAAATTTCCAAAGTTTTTATTTTATCTAATTGTCAGTTAGATACACACACACACACACATATATATATATATATATATATATATATATATATATTTATAAAGAGAAAAAATTCAATAAGATTTTAATTTTTAGTTTTAGTTTACTTACTCTCGTTGTTTGGTTGCTTGTCCGTTTTTGGGTTTTCAGGATTATTAATTATCAAGATGGGGTTATCATCCCTAGAAGAAAGAGTTCTAATATCTGTGAGAGCCCGTTACTTCATTTTTCAGAAGATTCGGATGAATATGCAAAGTTGGATAATCTTATTTCTTCGGATATGCTTACGTTCAAGACAATTGATTGGAGTTTGTTGGATATTATTGGTCAGAGAGAGCGGGGGTTGAAGAACTTTTGGGCCCGAAGTTCAAAGAAATGTTATGTCTTAATGTGGCACAGTATAAAGAGCTGGCATTGGAGTTTTTATGCATTTTTCAGTATAAAGATGGGAATTTAAATCTGTCGAATGCGGTTTTGTTTGCTTTTTGCCATACAACGTATCATATGTCTATGCCCGAATTTGGTCAGGCAAGTGGTTTTTATTCGAGGGTGGAAGTTGAGTCTCCGGAGTTTTAGACAATACTAAGGGGTGTTTTTAAACATCCGAAACCTTTGAGTTTGTCGAACACTCATTTGTCGTGTTTTGGGAGATGATTGTGAGTTCTCCATTTTCTAGGATTTTGTTGACATCAGAGTATGGGACCCGATTCTTCGCAACATTCATAAGATTTTAACGACCACACTGATTAGGAGAGGCTTAGGTGAGAACAAGATTAACCTGTGGATTTATTTTGTTTAATTTTTGTTGTTGAGAAAAGGCCAGTTAATTTGGCAAGTGTGTTGGCATGGTCATTTCATCGTGCGAGACGGGGGCATATGAAAAAGAGGGCTAAGATTGATATGGGACCATATGTTACTGTGATTGCTCGGAATTTGGGGTTTTTACGAGGTATAAACCGGAATACATGAGAAAGGGACCCGAAGTGAAGTTTATTGGTGTTAATGATTTGAGGGTAGTCGGGATTTTAAAGCCTAATGACCCGTTAGCTTGGGAAGAAGTAAAAGTCGGTCCACAGGTGCACCCACCACCAGAATCTAAAGCTGTTGCGGCTATATGATCCGAACTTCCTACCCGTCATCAGAGGCCTTTACGTCGTTCTGAGAGGTCGAGTATGTAGTTTGAGGTTAGAGAGCCATGTCCCGGGTCACTTACACTTGATTCGTTATATGATTGGATGGAGTCGGGAATTGATCAAATGTCGGGATGCATGAATGAGAAATGTGATGATTTAAGGAGGATCATGAGAGAAATAAACAAAGGCAGGATGACAAATTGAAGTATTTGATGAATGGGTAAAATTCTTGTTTGATTGGTTTTCTTCGTCAGCAAAGTGCACCGGGTCCGAGTGGTTCGGATGGTAATGGTTATGGAGCACCGTTTTACATGCCGGGATCACGTGAGTTTGAGAGTGTTGAGCTGTACCACACTTTTGAAGTGAGTGAGGAAGATGAAGAAGAAGAGGAGGATGAAGAGGAATGAGTGTGGGGATGTAGCAACAACATGGGAGTTGTATCTTTTGTTTGTTGATTTTTTTTCTTTTTATGATGTTTTTATTTCTAATGGTTTGTACTGGTATTGACATTCAAAACTTTTAGGTTGGCAAGGATGGGTTGGTTTTGGTGACTTTAAGACTTATAAGTAACTTTTTATTTTCTAGATCTTATGTTTATTGTCACTTAGGTATGTCTAGAGGAGTGGATGTGTCCGTTCATAATGAAACAATGAGGTACTAAAATTGTTGAGCGGTTGATAAAAAGAGCACTTATGGAAATAGACTGGCACATTGACAGTCTTGCATATTACCAACTAAGTCTTTTCCAGTGTACTTTATTTTTATATTTTTAGGTTTTTCTTTTTAGTTTTTTGTTTTTCTTTAATTTTTATATTTTTAGGTTTTATTTTTATTAAGTCGTGTTTCCATTCCTGCATTGGGGACAATGCAAAATTATCGAAAATGATGTATGATGTATAAATGATGTATGTATGAAAGTTATAATTACGAATATGGAAATGTATGGTAAGTTTGCATGGAAGAAAGGAAATCGGGCCCTAATAGTTCTCGAGGCAGAAAGGGAACCAAGCCTTAATAATTCTTGAGGCAGAAAGGGAACCGAGCCCTAATAATAATCGAGGCAGAAAAGGGAACCGGGCCCTAATAATACTCGAGGCAGAAAAGGAAAATGCGCCCTAATAATACCTGAGGCAGTAGGGCGTAATGCTCTTTAAAATGTAGAAGTATGTAAAGTAAGATTAAATTTATTAGTATGAAAGAAAAGAAATGAATGAAAGAAAGAAAGTATATGATAATGTATGTATGAAAGAAAGGTAAGCAGGTTATATAATATGATAATGTATGTATGAAAGAAAGGTAAGCAGGTTATGTACTAAATGGTTCCTTGAGTGATGACGTTTGTGTTTTCCCTTCAAGAATACGATGGCTAGATCTAGGCAAGTTGTTGAACAGGAGGTCGCACTGGACGTCACGGCAGGCCACGCCTTATCTGACAGCCCTCTGTAGAATCAGCTTCTAACACTAGGGAAGCGCAGCTGGGCGAACCCCGAGCAACAACGAATGGTGTCAACTTGACCCTGCAGTCCAAGCAGCCATTGTTCAAGTTGTGGCCGCTGCTGTGAAGAACTTGAATCCCGAAATATCTATTGAAAGCCATGGGAGAACTGCTGAAGGGTCAGGAGGAAATGGTAAGAAAGATGATGAGAGAGAGAAAGGTGATTCAAGTGAGGTTTGATTAGTGAAAACTATTGATGGAAAGAGAGGCCGAGGCGGGTGTAACTACAAATCCTTCAAGGGTTATGACCCGCCGAATCTAACTGGTTTGGGAGATGCAATCGCTACTCTCCAATAGATGACCACACTGGACAAGGTTATCCGAATCAGCGAATGTCGTCCCGACCAAGCTGTGGGCTATGCTACCCAATCCTTCGGTGATGAAGCAATGTATTGGTGGGAGTCGATTGATCAGAGGAAGAGATATTAAGGCAATGAGGTGGCAGAATCTGAAAGAGTTGGTGATGAAGATGTTCTGTGTTGACGCCAAAGTTTAGAGGGCGGAGATGAAGTTCCTGAACTTGAAATCGGAAAGATGACACACCGTGAGTATACCACAGAGTTCAACCGAATGTCTAGGTTGGTGCCCGATATGGTTAACACTGAGGCTAAGAGAATCAAGTGCTATGTGAGAGGATTGCCACAGAATGTTCGCATGCTAGTCAGGGCGAATAAACCTGCTACTTTCGAATCTGCTGTCGAACTCGCAGAGATGGTTTATGAAGACTTGGCTGTGGATGATGTTGTGGTGGGAGAAGAGAAGAAAGATAAGAAGTGGGTTGCTCCTGTTAAACGACCCGGTACTCAATTGTGGAACCCTAAGGATAAGAAGCCGAGAGTGTGGGAGAGGAAGTCGTGTAAGACTTGTGGCAAGATGCATGGTGGTGAGTGTTGATGGAGTAAAGGTTCAGAAGTTTGCTATAAGTGTGGAAAGATTCATGTTGGTGAGTGCAAGCTGGGTTCTAATGCTTGCTATAAACGTGGAAAGGTGGGGCATTATGCCAATGACTGTAACGCAAAGCCCACATGTTATAAGTGCGGTAAGATGGGTCATTTTGCAAGGGAATGCACCGGGAGTGAAGCTGGACGAAGTGGAAAGAAGGATGCTGAACAAGCTAGGCCAAAGACCAGAGCCTACATGTTGACCCAAGAACAAGCCAAGCAGATTCCAGATGTCCTGACAAGTACGTTTCTAGTAAACGGTATTTCTGCTTCAGTATTATTCGATTCAGGTGCGAACAAAAGTTTCGTAGCCACACCATTTAGTAAATTAGCTACAATGAAATGTTGCCGAGTGACTGAAAATTTTATAGTAGAAATCGCTAGTGACACCTCGGTTAAAATAATGAGAATGGTTCAGGACTGTAAGATAGAGTTAGAGGGACATGAGTTCCCTATTACTTTGTATGTTACGACCTTAGGAGGGTTCGATATGGTTTTGGGGATGGATTGGTTATCTGAGTATGAAGCTCAAATAGTGTGTAATAGTAAGATAATAAGGTTAAAGTCCTTGGATGGTAGTGCAGTGACGGTTTATGGTGATAAGGAAAGTTTTGGGCTTAATGTCATTTCGATAATAAAAGCCGAGGGTTTGTTAAGGCGAGGGTGCGGTGCCTACCTGGCGTATGTGGTCAACGCTATGGCTGAGATGAAAGAAATGAAAGACGCTCCTATTGTGTGCGACTACCCAGAAGTATTCCCTTAGGATCTTCCGGGTTGCCACCGGAGCGTGAGATAGAATTCCAGATAGATTTACTACCAGGAGCCCAGCCCGTCGCGAAAGCTCTACCATCTAGCCCCGTCCGAGATGAAAGAATTGATGTCCCAACTGCAAGAACTCCTCGACAAAGGTTTTATAAGACCAAGTGTTTCCTCGTGGGGTGCACAGGTGTTATTTGTGAAGAAGAAGGATGGAAGTATGAGAATGTGCATTGATTACCGTGAGTTGAACAAGCTTACGAAAAAGAATAGATATCCTTTGCCAAGGATTGATGATCTGTTTGACCAACTGCAAGGTTCAAGTTGGTTCTCACGAATAGATCTCAGATCAGGCTATCATCAGCTGAAAGTGAAGGAGGCAGATGTCCCTAAAATAGTGTTTCGGACGTGGTATGGACACTACGAGTTCCTCGTGATGTCATTTGGTCTAACGAATGCTCCCGCAAAATTTATGGATATGATGAATAGGGTGAGTCGGCCGATGTTGATAAGTCAGTTATCATTTTCATTTATGATATATTGATTTATTCAAAGTCCGAGTCCGATCATGCTGAACATCTGAGGGAAGTATTGAAGTTTTAAAGAATGAAAAGTTATACGCTAAATTTTCGAAGTGTGCATTCTGGTTACGAGAAGTGCAATTCTTAAGTCATGTGATAAATCATGAAGGGATTACCGTGGACCCAGCTAAGATTGAGGCGATAACGAACTGGAAGACTCCGCAGAATCCGACTGATATACGAAGTTTCTTAGGGTTAGCTGGCTACTACAGGAGATTCATCGAAGGCTTCTCCAAGAGAGCTGCACCGTTGACCAGTATGAACCGAAAGTTGGTAGTATTCAGTTAGGGTAAGTTTCAAGAGGAGGCCTTTGAGGAATCAAAGAGAAGACTCACGCAAGCTCCAATCCTTGCTTTACCCGATGGTGATGAAGATCTGGTTGTTTGTACCGATTCTTCGCAGCGTGGGTTAGGTTGCATGTTGATGCAACGAGGAAAAGTGATAGCTTATGCGTCTAGACTGTTAAAAGTCCATGAGAGTACTTATCCGACACATGATTTAGAGCTAGCAGTAGTAATGCACGCTCTTAAGATATGGATACATTACCTGTATGGTACTAAGTGTACTATTTACAAGGATCATAAAAGTTTAAAGTACTTCTTCGAGCAGAAAGAATTGAACATGAGGTAGAGAATGTGGTTAGAATTGATAAAGGATTACGCCTGTGACATTAAGTACCACCCTGGTAAAGCTAATGTGGCTGCCGATGCGTTAAGTCATAATTATGAGGAAGTTATTGCAACAGCAAAGTCATACCAGTTGATTATGAACTCAAGTCTATTTGAAAAAATCTTCAAGGTGTAGTCAAAGGTGCTGGTAGATGAAGGGCTAGTGAAGAAAGAAAGGATTTTTGGTCAGCAAGACGAGTTGATGGAAAACACGCATGGTGTTAAGACTAGGTTTGACCGTATGTGGGTTCCACGCCATGGAGATCTTAGAGGTCGAATCTAATATGAAGCTCATAATTCAAGGTATTTAATTCATCCAGGAGCCACTAAGATGTACCAAGACTTGAAAAGAGACTATTGGTGGCCAGGAATGAAGAATGATGAGGTATATTATGTCGGCAAGCGCTTAACTTACTTGCAAGTCAAAGCTGAACACCAGAAGCCTTATGGGTAATTGTAGCCTTTCGAGATACCAGAATGGAAATGGGAACACATCACCATGGATTTCATAACCAAGTTACCTCGTACAGCTAAGCATCATGATACCATTTGAGTGATAGTGGACCGTTTGACCGAAAGTGCTCACTTTCTGCCTATAGGAGAGGCTATCTCGTCAGAAACGTTAGCAATTTTGTTCATCAAAGAGGTTGTATCTAAGCATGGGGTACCGTTATCGATCGTGTCTGATAGAGATACCCAGTTTACTTTGAGGTTTTGGAAGAAGTTCCATGAAGCTATGGGGACGAGATTGAACATCAGTACGGCGTATCATCCTCAAACAGATGGACAGTCTGAAAGGACGATCCAAACCCTTGAGGATATGCTACGTGCTTGTGTTTGTGGCTTTGGAGGAAGTTGGGATGATCATCTGCACCTGGCAGAGTTCTCCTATAACAACAGCTACCGTTCAACTATTGGTATGCCACCATTTTGAGATGCTTTATGGTAGACGATATAGAACCCTGGTATGTTGTGGAGAGATTAGTCAGAAAGAGATGGGAAGTTTAGAAGTTTTGCAAGAAACTTCTTCAAAGTTAGATCAGATCAAGGCAAGGATGAAAGCTGCACAAGACCGTCAGAAGTCGTATGCTGATAAGCGGCGACGACCGATTGAGTTTGACGTTGGTGACAATGTGATGCTCAAGGTCTCGCCTTGGAAAGGAATTATTCGTTTTAGGAAGAGGGGAAATTTGAGTCTGAGGTACATTGGACCGTTTCAGATTATGGATCGTTTGGGTGAAGTGGCTTACAAGCTAGATTTGCCCGATGAGTTAGAAGGATTTTATTCAACCTTTCATGTTTCTCATCTGAGGAAATGTCTAGCTGATGACATATCTCATGTGCCATTGGTGGATATTGAGGTTGAACAGCTGAACTACATTGAACAGCCTGTAGATATAGTGGACTGCAAGGAAAGCAACTTCGTCACAAGGTTATACCCTTAGTGAAAGAGATATGGAAGCATCGCAAGGGATCAGACGCCACTTGGGAAGTTGAGGAAGAGATGTGCAAGTTTTACCTGAATTTGTTTATGAAATAGTTAGGTTTCGGGGACGAAACCTCTTTAAGGAGGGAAGACTTTTAACATCCTACTTTCGATTATAATAATAAAAGAGAATTTCCTTTGTTCTATAATGTGTCGTGTATCGGTTTAGATAATAAACTATAAAAAGGTGGGCTTGGACTTTAAAGATGGAATCAAGGATGGAATTGGCCTTAGGTCCATGGGCTTAAGGGAGTATAAATACCCATTAAACCCTAATCCTTTCCATTTTAATCAATCTCTACACCATAGCCTACACCTTGAAAAACACACACAAACACCATCCTATATCCCGAGACAAGATCCGAAGGTGGAAGCATGAACCCGTTGGTGCTAGAACGTTTTGACGAACCAAAACAACATCAAGACTAGACCGTGTTCGCAAACCGACTCGTTCAAGGTACGTTATAACGAGAACTTGTTTGTTTAGGTTCGGATTTCGTTTAGTAATCTTAGATATGTATGAATATGTTAAAAACTAATCAAACGCAACAAATCTTACTAAAATCTGTTAACATTTGGTGGGATAATCGATTGATTATGAACCGGGTTTAGAAATGAACAATTAGCACCCTTTAAAACCCGATGTTTGAATGAAGGGATGATTAGGGTTTGCTCGACCCCAGCCAGGGGCTCTGCGCCTTGGACCCTGCTAGGGGTTGCCGCCCCTAGAACCCTGCTACCAGGGGCGCTGCCCCCGAACCCCTGTTCGTTGAGGGTTATAATTAAACTAGAAATACGATATAGATAGTGATAGTAATTAATACGCGTAATTGTTATACAGTTAGCCGTGCACAACTAAAGAAAGGGATAACCATTAACGGTGAACGTAACCGAGCTCAGGTGAGTTTCTAGCCCCATTCCTTGTTATGTTTTTTGGGTTGTGTGCATACTCGATGTGATTAGTTAATACACTTACCTTAAGTGGTAAGTGCATGTCTTATATGATTTATGTATGAATGAATGCTTGATGGTGCGTGAACGATCTTAGGATATTGCATGTACCGCTAGGTGATACTTTGAAGATATGATTGTTATATATGATGTATAAATGATGTATGTATGTATGTATGAAAGTTATAATTATGAATATGGAAATGTAAGGTAAGGTTGCATGGAGGAAAGGGAACCGGGCCCTAATAATTCTTGAGGCAGAAAGGGAACCGAGCCCTAATAATTCTTGAGGCAGAAAGGGAACCGAGCCCTAATAATACTCGAGGCAGAAAAGGGAACCGGGCCCTAATAATACTCGAGGCAGAAAAGGGAACCGAGCCCAAATAATATTCGAGGTGGAAAAGGGAACCGAGCCCTAATAATACTCGAGGCAGAAAAGGGAACCAGTCCCTAATAATAATCGAGGCAATAGGGCGTAAGGCTCTTTAAAAGTAGAAGTATGTAAAGTAAGATTAAATTTTATGTATGAAATAAAGGAAAAGAATGAAAGAAAGAAAGAAAGAAAGAAAGAAAGTATATGATAATGTATGTATGAAAGAAAGGTAAGAAAGTTATATAATATGCATCTTCGGATGCGTGTGTATAAACATGTGAATGTATTGTATGTTACCTGATTAACTAGAACTCACTCAGCGTAGCTGCCTTTTAGTATGCACGCAGGTGAATAGGCTAAGGCAGCTGGCTTGAGCGAAGACACATGGCATGGAATTGAAAATACTGGCATCTCATGGACATGTTATGATATTTTAAAGACTAAGATTTATTTGAATGACTATGAATGTTTGTTAAAGACAAGATTTGAAAGTTATGTAATATATTATGGGTGAAATTTTAATATTCCGCGAAAGTTTTATTTAACTCTGATGTTTAGAACTGTGTTTATGAGTAAATTCAACGTCAAAAGTAGGGCACCGGTAGCGGGGCCTTACACCTGCCCACTGGTTATAACATACAAAACCTTAAATATAACAACCAGAAACTGAGTAGAAATCAATTATACACCCTAACAACATCAATCAGTTAATCCGATTGATGCTGATGAAATTAATGTTAGGGGTTTTACACAACAGAACACGGCGAACACAATGATGTAAACAATTACCTCAAATGCTAATTGAACAAAGGTTAATTAGATTCACAGGGGATGGCCAAAGGACGAACATGAACATGTATTTAGCAACTATGATAATGAAATTGGTTATAGGGGTTAGCTTAGCAAAGATATGGGGATCCAAACTGCAAGTTTAATTGAGTTATAGTGTTCGTTTAGGTATATAATAAGAAACGGGTTTGATGTAGGTTAGATATAATAAGAAATTCGAATCCTTTTGATTGATATAACCTAATTAGAGACGTCAGTGTGTTGATTAAGGAAGGAATAACAAAAATTTTGATCCAATTTCCTTGATGGAGGCGAGAATTGAAGGGCAAGTCAAGGAAACGGGTTTATGGTTTGATATACGGGTCCTGGGTAAACGGGTTAACCAGTTTGATAAAAGGGTTATAATCAAATTTTCAATTTTAATCCCTGGTGTTTGAGGATGGTACAAAAAAGGATAAAAGTTTATATTTTTGGGTTAAATATGCCAAAACCTAAACATTATAATTATAAGTAATTAAATATTAATAAAATAATCAATTTAGCTCGATAAACGCAATTATATTTATTTAATAAAAATAACCCGAACATTGAACCGAGTCGGGTAAAAGTATAAGTTCGAAAGCCTGAGTTGTTACAGAGGCATAGCCTCAGAGTTGTGTGTGTGTGTGTGCACAACAATATAATAATAAACAACTATTATTTAAACTGTTAAATAAGTACTTAATCTGGCAAGTAATTACGTAAGCTCTAAACAATCAAATAGATTAGATCAGATAAACAAATACGCACGTACGGGGCTCCTAAGCATGTTACTAAGGCACCACTAACGACTTACCTTAAACCAGGCTCTAATACAAATCTATCACACCCCAGCCTAAGGCGGAAATGCCGGTGTGTGAACTGATTGCTTACAGCTCTCAAGGTACTATCATGCAATAACGAAAGTTATAATATCTATTATTTCAAATTAAATAATCCAACAATTTTCAAATATAACAATACATAGATGATCAATAAATTAAATAAGTACAAAGTAAAATTTAAGTTCTTGTTTCTTCTCTCCAACATGTAATCCTAAATGTCTTCAAACAACTTGAGAATCACATCACATGATAACCTACATATGCGTTTCAAATACAAATAGGTTTTGTCAACACGAGGTTGAGTGATTAAAACACCAGATAAATGAATATATAATAAGTATAGAAAAGAACAAAATGTGTCAAGTGAGATAAGAAATTTAACCAATGAGAAAGTAAATAATATTGTCGGTAAGCACGATGTCAGATGAACTGAACGATGGCTAACACGACGGACGTATGATCATATTATACTGAGAATATGTTGGACCTTTCCGACATGTATTCAAGCAAAGCATATAAGCATATAACATGTTAGGTATAAATTGTTAAACATACAAGACTAACAGTTGCGGTTTTGAATACTAGAGAATAAATAAATACTGTAAATACGCATATGTCACCAAAAGATTTAAAATAAATAAACAAGGGAGTGAATATTCACCTTAACGATTACGCAAGAGATAATGAATAGGTAAGAAAACGGTAAGTCAAGCTCTTCGGGATTTACCGACGAGAAATTCTAAGTAACAATAAATGCGGAAAAATAAATATGGATTGAATAACTAGCTAACACTAGATAGAGGTTCGGAATTTAAGGTTCGAATGTGTTCTTGCGAAAGTTTTAATATTACATAGATTTATTATTAATTTTATTATCAAAGTTAATCGCAAATAGGATTTAATTATATAAAATGCATAAAAATACCTCAAACGCTAAATGTTTATAAAATTGTTGGATAGACTATGATAAGAGATTGTTTTAAAATATTTATTATAAACGAAAATAACTTTAATGTATATATACTTTTTATTAATAAAGATCTCTTTTATATTAATGTTGTAAATAACATATAACAAATAAAAAATAATAACATTTATGTAAAATATGATATTTTTATAAAATACATAAACTATATTTTAAATGTGTTAATTTACAATGAATTTTAAATACATATTTCAGATTAAAACCCTTTTAACAATAAAATCAGTAACAATTTTTTAAATAATCTACTATACATACATACATACATATATATAGGGGAGAGATACTTTAATAACCATGTTGAGTTTTAAGAACTTAAGAACTCAATTCTAGGCCACACATTTAATTAAATGGATTGAAATATGTGGTTGAGATTAAATCTGGAAAAAAAAATCAAAGTAGGAGAGAGAATAAATATGTAAGTGTTTACACTAACTTTTACGTCCGATACACATGTGTAAAAAGTCGACTCGGTGCGTAAAAAATTATGTAATTTTTTTACGTATATGTAACTTACATATATTACGCGCGTGTAAAATAAATTCGAAAAAAAAATCGTTACACTGAGTTCTTTCGAGTTCTTAAAACTCAAAGGGTTTCTTAATTGAAATCTCCCATATATATATACACACACACATATATATACTAGCAGAAGAGCCCGCGCGTTACGGCGGGAACACAACGGGCATTCTGTCAAGTGGTGATCGACTTTGTGGTGGTAACAACATTTTAGTATAGCAAAAATTATATTTGTGATATTTTACTATACACAAAATTACAAAGTTTATATAACCTTAGCCAAAAAAAAGATATATACATGTTCATCATCATCCATATCTTCAAGGCTCCGTTTTTTTTCCTAGCCCTAAGCGATGTTGCTGTGGCAAAACAACGGTTTCTGAAAAGAAGTTACTACACACGAAAGGGTACTGCTTTTGGATTTCAGTATACTTGTTCTTTAGTTTTAGATGATTTGATTATCTTGATCATATGTTACTACCTTCATTTGATTATTTGCATCTCAAAGAGATTGAACTTGAAGAGTATAATTTAGGTATCTAAATTTTCCGTTTGTTAATTTATTTGGTTAGATTTTATGTTTTGGGCTTTTGATGTTTATCAACATTCGCGAATCTAATAACCACGTGAAGTTGCTACCATTATTTCTTATGTTTTCAAATTTTAGGTAATAGATCACTCCCAATTTTGAGTTTGTTAAACTGATTATGCATTTTTTTTTATTGTTTGTGTGGTAGATTGCTCTTGGTGAAAATACGGTTTTAATGGCAGCTGCTAACTAGACATTTAGTGTGGGTAAGAAGAGAATGACACCAGGCATGCTTTGAGTAAGTATTTTATTATTTAATTATTATATTAATCCCAAAATGATAATCTATTCCAAGAACAAGTTCTGCTGAAATCAAACATGACAAGTATGCTTTTCTTGAATTTAAATCAGGTTTCGGGTTTAAAATTTTCAGTAAGATAAGTTCTTTTGTCGTGTGCATGGGTCAACAGTTTGCAGAAAACATTTTGATTATGTGTTAGTTATGATATGGGTCAAAACATTGGATACTTGTATTTTGGATATATGTCGGTTCGAAAGGAAAATTATTATTTTAAGAACGGTCCACTTTGACTTACTTTAAAGTTTTCGGTATTGCCATCGATTATTTGACAAACTTATTAGTTTCTCTTGAAATATGTTGAGGCCAATAAGGAAGGGAGTGATGAGAGTCTTAACTTTTAAGGTGAGTAATTGCTTTATGAGTTTTGAATTCCTGCATATCTAAATACGATTACAAAATTCCTCTTTTATTAATCATGTTTTTATATTGCAGAATCTTATTAGGAAAGCCTTGGCAACTTTTGATGAAGATAAGTTGATCCCTTGTTATGGATTTGTATATAGTATAGTTTCTTTTATATGTATGGTAACATAAATATGGAGTTGGAAGAATCTTTAAAACTTTTTCTTTGTGGCAGAATCCACACATAGAAGAGAGGTTATTCAATATAAAGGTTTCAGGTGTTTCCGTGTTTATATCTTTTCTTACATTTTCTTCGCTTCTGAATCTATTTCATTTTGTTCGTCTTCTTTTTTGGGTGAACACGTATCCTTTGTGACCGCAGGCCCAGCATCACTTGTCCCTGTAATTAAAAAGGCTATGAAAATTGTTTAAGAAAGTGGTGGCCATTATCAGGTGTTGGTTGGTTATCTACGCTGACGGTTAGTTAGTATTTATATACTACTTGTTTCATATGCATTCGTTCTGTTTAAGAATATTAAAATTCAAAGTGACATCTTTCCATAGGGTCAACCATTGTTAGTTAAATTACCCAAACCCGTTTAGCCAGCGGGCTCACCCATCTTGACTATCATCTCTATATTATAATCATTTTTGTTAAAAATGGTATATTCGGGCTTGTGTGACTAATCTTGAATAGAGGTATACAAAAGAACCAGTTCTTATAACATCATTCATACTCAAACCAGTTTTGACTTTTGTTGACGTGATCCAGTTTGAAAAAAAGGATGTACACCTCTAATCTTGATCCCATGCTTTTCAAGAAAATTTACTTATAACCAACTTTCAAAATGTAACCGAGTGTTCTGGTTTCAGATTGGTGAAAATGCTCAAAGGGAAATTATCATTCACAGATCACATCCAAACATCGTTTTGTTTAAAGAGGTAACTTTGTGCTTCTAAAAACATAATTCTCACTCAGTTTTGCAAAAAAATTATCAAAGATGAAAAAAAATACAATATTTATACAAACTAAGAACGATAACTGTTTGCAGATTGTTTTAACTTCAGCATATCTGGCTATAGTATGGATTATGCAGCTGACGGTGAATTCTTTGGCAAGATTTACAGTGATGACATGTTTGGTTAAAACAAGGTTCGTACACGTCATCCCTTCCAATAATATACAATTGAAACCGCGAATAACTAACACTTTGAAATGATGTTTTGGACCAACAACAGTGTTTTTTTATTTTGAGCAAGATTTTTTTTAATTAACTTTCCATGTTTTTAAACAATCCAAATTTTACTTGTTATGTAATTTTTTTTTCTGTGATTTTTCCTGGTTCATACAAAAATGGTATGTGTTTTCAACGAGTCAATAAAATGATTGTAAGGGAAACATGCATTTTTTTTTCCAATCAGTGTAATCTAAACATTTTTGTTTCGATTGGTCTAGAAAAATGGATATTTTTTATGTTTGTTTTCTTAATACTCTGTATATGTTACTGAAAACCAGATAAATAAAATGTCGTTTTTAGGTACACTAAATGGCATAATTTTCTTGGTCGAAACAGAATTCGAACCGATGGCAACAGGGGCTGGTCAACGCAATTTTCAAAATGAATAATCGGGTTTGGATTTGAAGAATTTCGTTTTAGCGCGCTAAGATTAGCCTTCTCATCTTATCATCATTTGCGTCTATTTTGCTTGCTTATTGTTGTGTGTTTGAATTTTGAAAATTTGAAACTTTTAAGTTTTGTGGAGCTCTTAAAGCCATTCATTATTTGCTTACATTGCCGATGTGGCTTTTAGCATTTGGATGATGTGACGTACAAGTGTTAAGTATGATCATATTTAAAGTATCTCATTTCGTACAAGGGTGTTTGACTTTTAAATAGTGAAAGTTACATACTGTGGGTTTGTTTCTACCCAGTCGAGTGGTCGACTTAAAAAAAGGGGTTCTTTTTTGAGGATCGGAACCGGTTGCAGGTAAGAAAGGGCTCGGGTAATTTGTCTTTTATACAAATGCACATAAATTAACATGCAAATGTATTTCAATTTGCAAATATACATAAAAGAGGTGTTCTTCTCTATTGGATCCTCTTTGGATTCCCTAGACATCATACCAAATGGAGAATCGAATTAACAGTGATCCACATCTTTTGTCAAGTTAGTAAAATCATTATTTTTATTTCAAACGTTGCAATCGTATTATATATTTGTTTGATTAGAAAAACACGATGACGAAGGTGGTATAAATAACAATGTGATACAATAATGTAGGTATTCTTGATTTATGTTACGCTAGGAAATGTGTTAATACCACTTCCTATCATTTCATATTAGAGCAAAAGGTTGCTGATGGAGCTTGGCTTTTCGATGTTGGTTACATTCTAGACTACAAGCCATTTATAACCTGTTTTTATTGTATATTTCTATACAACGCCTTAAAATTGTCTTTCAAATTAATTTGTTAGCTGCTATTTTACTAAGCGTGAACTCTTCCAAGTTGCAAAACCATTTATTCTCCTATAAGTTGCAAAAGCATTGATATATATTTTATTTTTTATGTGAAAACAAAGCAATTATTAATTATGTTTACCCAAGTTGAGACAATTATTTTTCTTACCTATCATGAACCCTTAATGGGTTAATAAAAGGTCAATTTTATTGTGTATTCTCTTAGAATACATTCATCAAATGATTCTTAGTAGCATTTTTGTAGGTTTCGGTTTGATTACTTTGGTGCTTACTTTTATGAACCACTAAAATACATATTATTTGATACATAAATAACCGTCCATTTTTTACAAATAGATGGACAGGGTTCCATAACGAGTATTCACTTTTTCGCTAATTCTGTAAGATTAAACGTCAATTGTAGTATTTAAAAAAAACAAATTGATTGAGTTTTTTAAGAAAGTTACAAATCAAAAATGGTTCCAAACCATCAAAATTTAGTTAAAAATTGCCTCAAATTTTGCTTATGTGGAAATTTTTTTGGCATAATATTGATTCTCTACTATCCAAATATGTTGGACTAAGCAAAAGTGACCAAAAGTAATACAACATGTGATTGGGCTCTTATGTGTCATATTTAAAAGTCTCGCAACTAATGTTGGCACCATAATGAACCAAAATGCTACCAACCGAAACTTTTACGAGGAGATAACTTGCGTAAACCCGCAGCAACGCACGTGCACTTTTGCTAGTTATAATAACTAATATAGAAAGCATCGCCAATTTTGTATATATTTGGTTGTGCAACTGTAGAGGGTGGCGTTCCAAGGTTGACCGTTAGATCCCCCGAAGGCCCGAACACAAAACCAACCCTGAAATCATGTCATACAATCTGTAGTAGCATGCCAAATTTAACTTCCAACTGGTTTTGTCCATCTCTAATCACTAAAAAAATGGAATTAGCCATTAAAATCTACAATCATTGTAAATAACCAAACAAATAGTTAAATGAAAAATGATACCAATAAAGGTTACGAATTTAGAAGAAGTCTATCAAACTCGCGACAAGATCATTGGGAAACAAATGATGGTTGTTATTGCGCAGAACATCATATAAACTTGGACCAAGATTCTTAAAACATGTTAAGTAGTTTCTTAACTTACAGACCCAAGTGTGGCGACACTTGGCGTCATTGTCACTACTAAATTATAAAATGATTGATATCTCAAATAAACACTAACAAATACTTGCAAGTTGCAATACAAATATGATTATGATAGTCAAACCAATTTCGTATTTACACACAGCTACAAAACTAAAGTTCGAAAACCGCTCACACCACAATCACTCTAATTTCTACTACAAAAAGAATTTATTTTAAAATATATAAATAATTAAAAAATAAAAACATACAGTTATCATGTGTAGCAAGCTTCTGTACGCTATCTGAAAAGTGTTTTTTTAACCTTCATCATGTTCAGATAGCCAACCTTCAATCCTTTTTTCACAATATCCTATCTGCAGTTAAGAAACAAAGAATCATTAACACATTCTCAAAAGTCTTTTTTCATTCAAAATTATATATAATATTACATTGAGTTATATTTTCGCATAGTGCACTGCAAACTGTTATGATGTGTCCCTTTCTGTTATATTGGTGAGTAAGAAAGACAGGGACTACGTTATCCATATATTCATGCAAATTAACCACACCATATTGATAGCACACATGAGTAATTCATGAACATAAACTCAAAAATCCAAATTATAGTCGAGGTCTGAGCCTCGGTACATCATAATATAGTATTTCACCTTCCGGTCAGGGACTTGTCAAGCAAAAATAATAAATTATTCGCACCCATTCATTTGTTTGGTCGAATTTAAACGAACGGACATGAACATGCCCCCCGCATGTATTCATTTGAACTTTACTATGGATGTATGATATTTTTGCAGCCATAAATGGAGAATACTTATCTGACGTGGCAGCCAGTAATCTATCTATACTTTTTGACGTAGGCGGTGTAGTGGGAGGAATCCTAGCCGGTCACATTTCCGGCCGGCTAAACGCTCGAGTCATTACCGCTGCAAGCTTCATGTATTGTACTATCCCAGCCCTATACGTCTACCGAAACTATGGACACATGTCCATGACCATAAACATCATGCTCATGTTAGTAACCGGTGTGTTTGTCAACGTGCCCTACGCACTCATAACCATTGCGATTTCAGCCGAGCTCGGGACCCAACATTTCAATCATGTGCACAACATTCATGTACAAAATGAACAGTTACATTAAATTTACCCATGCCAAATGTACACTTGGACCACAATTATAAATATAATGAAACAGAGAAAGTACATTTTAGAAATTTTCAAATTATGCCTAACATCAACATTCTTAGTTTCTGCAGCAGCTACATCTGCTGAGATGCTAACTCTCCTTCAACTGGCGCCTTGACTCGTATTGGGACTGAGACACACCACATTGTTTCCAAATTATAAAACTAAATCACAATGCAATGTTTAATCTGAGCTAACCAGTCTAACCTCAGAGCATATAACCGAAAATTTACTCTACGGAATCACGTCAAAT
This sequence comes from Bidens hawaiensis, assembly GCF_021521415.1. Lineage (NCBI taxonomy): Eukaryota > Viridiplantae > Streptophyta > Magnoliopsida > Asterales > Asteraceae > Bidens > Bidens hawaiensis. Next base: position 178,890 of record NW_027493848.1, read on the forward strand.
CACATGTGGATTCAACAAATTGATAAAACCAACAACAAATCAATAAAAATTAACCAAATACGTTAAAATTGAAGTACCTACAATAGCTGAGTCGAGGTCAAAGTGGATGAAACCGATCAGCGGGATAAAGCATGAACCAATTTTTGCCTTTTTAATTGATGAAAAAAATATATATAATCACCTTCCAAAATACACATTTGATTCAATATCAATCGTTGAGTTGTTCCACCAACACTTTGTCTCAATGTTTTTGGGAATTAATAATCAATAATTAACATGATATTATATGATAATAAAAACCATGTTACTAAATAACAATCAACGTAAAGAAATTACCTTGCCCTAATTAAACAATTGTGGAGTGTGATAAAATATCAGCAATCGCCGGCTTTAGTTTATACAGTAGTAACTTCATCCTCAATTCGCATCTTCATTGATGCGTTTCAATTTAATCGGAGGTTCGAATAGTCTGAATGATAAATAGGACTTCAATGATTGATATGTTTCAATCGATAGAGGGAGAGCAACGGTTTGATTATGATTACAATTTAAGGTGGGCGTCACCATTTATTGCAAGCCGGAAACGTCATTGGAGACTGAGAATTAACGTCTCCTGTCAGGAATTGGGTAGTGTATAGTTGTTGCCGAGAGAGAGTAATTAGCCATTAATATTACGGCGCCTCATGAGAGAGAAAAATGGAAGATGAGAAGTTGCCTATTTCTATTAATATATATATATATATATATATTTATGGGAGGGTTATCCTAAAAATAAGTAGTTTCCTAGGAAGACTAGGAATAAATCTTAGCCATTGGATCATGTTAATCAATTGTTGAGATTTAAAATTACCAATAACCGTCATAGTTTCCTAGAATTACTCTTTCATCATTATAACCGACATAGTTTCTTAGAATTGTTCTTTCACCATCATTTGTAATGCCAAATGTCAAAAATTTGTTGATTCTTACCATTCCTAGAAATCTCCTTATTCTTATTTGAACCCTTTTCTATATATATATATATACTAGGTTATTGACCCGTGGGCGCCACGGGTGGAAAAAGATAAATTTTGTAACACGAACCGGTAATATGAAAGTTGAAAACATAATTTCATACATACATGTGGAGACGATAAAGAGAGTATACAATTGTTAATAACATCGGTAACAAAATAAAACTTTATTAAACATAACTTTTAAACGAAAATAATCTGCATTTTATAATCATTCAATAGATTAAAAATAACAATTTCATATATTACTAAATAGTTCCTTATAAATGACATTTGTAGTTTTATTTGTCACTTTTCCTTCCTTGTCTAATATAAGCATTTTAACACCGTCTCTACTCTTTACTCGTGATAAAGCAACATATAGTTGACCATGCGTAAACACCGGTGCTCGTAGGTATATGCCAAATCTTGTGAGTGATTGGCTTTGACTTTTGTTAATGGTCATTGCAAACAAACCGTAACAGGAAACTGTCTTCTTTTTAATTTGAATGGCAGTTTCTTATCTGGAGGAGTTAGACCACTACGAGTTATATAAGTGCAAAATTAGTACCTGAAATTACCTTAACTTCGATAAAACGCCTCCCCGAATTTATAACTTGTAATCTGGTCACATTGCATAAACCGTTCTTCTGATCAATATTCCTTAGTAACATTACTGGCACACCAACTTTTAGAACCAATCTATGATTAGGCATACCAGAAATCTTTAAACCATTTAGAAAATCCAGTGAGTGCAATGCTACTTAGAAACTAGGATCAACACTTTCAGAGTTGTCTAAACTATCAGAACTAAGATATTCAACTTCTTCTCCAAAAAACATAAACAAAAATCTGTCATTAATTTCTTCGACAACCTCATTTAAAGGTGCAAGTATGGCCCTTTCTTGGAAATATGAAATATCATTACATTTTTCCAATAATCTTGGATAAACAAAATCAATCAAATCAGAAAGAGGATCGGAAGAATAACGAATTGAAAGATCATCCGGTATCTCTATAATGGCGTTACCATCATTGTCACCACCAAGTTTTCCTTCACCGAGCTCCAACAACCATTCAGCAAATCTAATGGTGTCTTCCAAGTTTGATGATTGACATCCGACAGTTAACCTCATATTTTTTGTTAACCTAAGAACCTTGCATTGGGTCCAAATGTGGGATGAACTAAGTGAAGCATTAACAATGTCACTATGCGACCCATTTTGTACAACGGGTAGGATTTGTCTAAAATCACCCCCAAAAACAATCACTTTATCACCAAATGGATGTTGACAGTTGCTACAGTTACCATCTTTTAAAACATCTTTCACAGTCCTATATAAGGCTTTAAAAGCATGTTTATGTATCATAGGAGCCTCGTCCCAGATAATGAGATCAGTTTTGTTGATTAACTTGCAAATATCTAGGTTTCTTTTTATTGAACATGTAGAATCCTCAGTTAGATTTTTAGGAATTAAAAATCTAGAGTGAGCGGTTCTACCTCCCTCAAGTAACAAAGATGCTATACCGCTGGAGGCAACGCTGAAAACGATTTTATGTTTTGATCTTATGGAAGCCGATAATGTCTTCCATAAAAAAGTTTTTCTCGTCCCTCCATAGCCGTACACAAAAAAAATACCACCCCTCTTTTGATCAACTGCATCCATTATTTGATTATACACATCTCGTTGCTCATCCGTTAATGAAATAAAAAGACGTTCAAACTCACCAGTCATGACTTCTGTATCATACGCTAGCTCCTCATTCATAAAACGATTTGTTGATGTCAAAATACTATCATCATCAGGGAAAGGTATTGTAGGAAAACAACGGAGAGTACAATTATTTCGGAGAAGGAAGTTCTCAATTTCAAGTAACACGAGGTTCTTTAATGGTGTCTCTGAAAGCACCAAATCTGTAACTATTGATAAAAAATTTTAACTGAGTATTTAACTAGACATTTTTATGAAGGTGTAAAAGAAATTAAGAAAATAACAAATTCTAAATATTTTGTGCCTGGATTTTTCTGGTCATTTTGTTGTTTGTAAAGAATGTCATCAATTAAATAACGCCAACACTTTTCCCATACGTCATCCGGTCTAGATAAACTGTATGTGATTAGGAAATTCGTTACGTAAAGAAATTTGATTATATATTTGAATATTATATTATTTATTTTTTAACCATTATAAAATGTTTTTTATAGCTTTATATAAGATATATATTTTTTCTATCTAATTAAATAAAGTTATACATGTTAATTAACATAAAAATAAATTTAGATTGGGCCAAAGATAAAATTAATAAACGTTTTTGAATATTAATAAACTTTTGGTACGATAAGTTAAAAGATATGCCTCAAACACTTCAAATTCAACATTATAAGGTGTCGTCTTATAATGTTTTGTTAACAAATATTGTAAAGGTGTATGTTTTGCAATGGATTGGTTGAATTACTCGTATATGTGTGTTCATCGAAAACAATTGATTATATTTATTTTAAATGAACATGACAACAAATGGACAGTTAGAACTCCATCCAAGGAGCCAACTTAAACTGGTTTTTCGATGCCCTTGTGTTTTACAATCATCATAAAATGAACTGCAAATTGGTATATTTCAGTAATTATGTATTTCAATTATATATATATATATATATATATATATATATATATATATATATATATATATATATATAATTATTCATTGTAATTAACCATATTTTCTTTTTCTTTTAATAGTTTGTATCAAAGAAAGGTATTGTAATTAACCATTTTTATAATTTCTCTTGTTTTTGAATTTATAAAGTATTGATATTTTCTTGTATTTATTTTTGTACTATCACCATAATATGTTTGTTAAATTTGAATTTTTTATGTTAATCTTTCCATTTTGTATACATTTTGAAGTTAAATATCTCCCATTAAAAGTTTTCCAATCTCAAAATCTTTCCAACATCTTTTTAGAATTTCATTAAAGTAACAATTAATTGTTACACGATTTTATTTGAACTTGAATTCCATATCAAGATTATATTATAATATGTTAATTATTTCAAAATTATTGCTTAAAATAAAACCCAATGGTCCTTAAATTATTCAAAATTCTAGATTCGTATAATATTTCTAATATTAAAATATTTTAATTATGTCAAAATGAATACTTAATATAAAACTATGCATTAATAATTTTCCAATCTTAAAATACTTTCCAGTTTAAAGTTAAAATTCCATTATAATACCAATTAATGATTACATAATGTTATTTGAAATTAAGAATTTGCCTTTAAATATTTTCCAATATCAAAATATTATCAAGAATTTTTTAGAATTCCATTAAAATACCAATTAATGATTACACGATTCTAATTGAATTTGAATTCAATATTATACTATAATAATATGTTAATTATGTCAAAATTATTGCTTAAAATATTATCCTATGTTCCTTAATTTATGCATAATTATGCGTATAATAGTTGAAAGATTAAAACCTTTTAATTATGTAAAATTCAATGCTTAAACTCCCATTACAAGTTTTTAAATCTCAAAATACTTTCTAGGTTAATGTTATTTGAATAATTTAATATAATATTAAAATATTTTTATTATGTCAAAAATGTTGCTTAAAATAAAACTACCTAATACTTAATTTATACATAATTATGCATATAATAGTTGTAAAATGAAAATTTGAATATTTTAATTATGGAAAAATTAATTGTAAATTAAAACCCGTATTGAAACTTTTCCATCCTCAAAATAGTTTCCATATTTTTATTAAAATTTTATTTAAATACCAATTAATCGTTATATAATATTGTTAGAATTTTAATGCAAGATTATAATAAAGTCTTTTATTTAATCGTTATATAATATTGTTAGAAAATCGGTTTCTAAAATGCCATATTAAATGTGTATAAATCTAAAAATGTAACGTAAGATAATATTCGAAAGTATAATAATGTTTTAAATTGCGTTGACATTAGTGATTTAATTGGACTTTGACCAAGAACAATATAAGATTGATTATCTTACTATAGATAATTTAATGTCTTATAGAATAATCAACTAAATATCATTTCCAGATTATATAACAATCAATTGAATTACATAAATTATGAAAAATAAAGAAATACATGAATACTAATAAAAATATACATCAATATCAAACAAAAATAAAAAAGGAATCTTATCAAACAATCTTCAATCCATTAAATTAGCTATATCAAGGTGGGGACAATAACCTGAAATGATAAAATTAAATATTAATATTAATATCACATAATAAATAAATTACAAATCATTGAAAATTTGAATCATGTGAAAAAAATGTAAAATTGATGTTATAATTTACAACCGGAAAATCTGAATCGTGTTACCGGAAAAACGAAATAGTAAAGATCTTCATTGAATCTTTGATTTTGATATATAACCTAAAGAGATTATAAGAAAAAAATCATATAACTATTAATACAAATTCCAACCAAAACGAAAAACAAAATTAATTGTACTTGATATAAAACCTTACCGGAAAACCGTAATAACTTCAACATATTAATTAAATCCTGGATTTTGATTTACATCCTAAAGATATTATAAAAAAATCATATAACATTTAAAATAAATGTAAAACATTACCAGAAACCTTACCGGAAAACAATAGAACCTTATCGGAAAAACATATAACAAAATCGGCCATTACCGGAATATAAGAGACGGTGGAGGAATAAGCCGAAAGAGAGACGAAACAAAGAGAGGGCGAGAGAGAGAGAGAGAGAGATTAAAATAGTTAGAGTTTTTAATCTTGAGATTTATATAATGTAAATGAGATAACTTAGTAAGTTTTTGAATTCTTATGATAATTAGAATAATTAATATCATAATTACCTTAATAGGTTAATTATGATGTTTGACCAGATTTTAAAAATAATTACATTAATAGGGTAATTATGATGTTTGACCAGTTTTTAAAAATATTTAATAATTATTAATAATCATTGATTGCTTATTATTTTAATTTATTTTAACATGTTTTTATTCACATGAATTATTAATAATCATTGATTGTTTAGTAATTTAATTTATTTTGATTTATTTTATTTGCACCGAGTGAGGCGTTCCGAACAATCAAAGATCTATTATCGCTAAGCCACATGTCTATCAAATTCCTACGATAACACTTTAAAAAAACAAAAAAATCATTTGGGAACAATAACACTTTAAAGCCAAAATATGAATACAAAAATGGACAATATAAAAACAACACAAAATAAAAACCTTTGGCACAAGGGTAATCTTACTAAAGAGGGTTTGATGGTGTAGGAATTACCCTATCAAAGTTATGTATTTATGCGAAATGAATTATGGGGGGCTGAATTATAGAATAAAGGTATACAGGTAATTGATTAGAAACAAAAATTTCCAAAAAACCCGTATAATAAGAACGAATAGAAGGGAAATCGTAATTAATGGATTTTCAAATTTGAATTTACTAAAATGCAATGTTATAAAATTAGATTAGTATAAATGTAATATTATTTAATCTAAATGTTGACTATATTTAAACATCAATTATAACACCATATATTATGTAATGTAATTCATATAAGGTGTGAAAATAAAAGTTACTAATTTTGTTTTTATTTATTAACATTAACAGAATTTGAATACAATTGAACACTAATTATCAAATCCAATATAATCAATTAGAATATTTAAAATCATCGATTATTTAAATCAGTCAATAGGTAAAATCTCCAATCCCTATATTATTTGATTTGATTATTTGTTACGTATATTTGTTATGATTAACCATCATTAAGTTTTACGATATTTACTATAATCAATTATTGTATATTTTTTGATTTAAATCTAATATAATCAATTAGAATATTTAAAATCACCAATCTCTATATTAAATCCGTAATTTCTTCTATTGATGAAATATCAAGTAATTATCTAAATTATATATTATACAGTATCTATTATATAAAAAACATTAAACATGATGTGAAGAAAAAAAGGTTGTGAATGAAATCAACCAAAAATAATAAAATAAAATTAGTTATAAAACATAATTATAGTTAGAATTATTAAGTTCAAATATAATTATAAAATATTTAAAATTCAAAATTAAACATTAAATAAAAGATGAAAGAGAATACTTTAATAGGATTGATGAATCTTATTTAAACATTTTCAATTATTTTATTAATATGTTAATCAAATTAAATTATGTCATAAATATATTAAATAATCAGTAATTTTATGAATCCATCATAACAACCGAACACTTTTCCGGAGCGTGGTTAAACCATATATATATATATATATATTAAACATTTTCAATTATTTTATTAATATGTTAATCAAATTAAATTATGTCATAAATATATTAAATAATCAGTAATTTTATGAATCCATCATAACAACCGAACACTTTTCCGGAGCGTGGTTAAACCATATATATATATATATATATATATTAAACATTTTCAATTATTTTATTAATATGTTAATCAAATTAAATTATGTCATAAATATATTAACATAAAATTACTGATTATTTAATATATTTATGACATAATTTAATTTGATTAACATATTAATAAAATAATTGAAAATGTTTAATATATATATATATATATATATATATATATATATATATATATATATATATATATATATATATATATATATATGGTTTAACCACGCTCCGGAAAAGTGTTCGGTTGTTATGATGGATTCATAAAATTACTGATTATTTAATATATTTATGACATAATTTAATTTGATTAACATATTAATAAAATAATTGAAAATGTTTAATATATATATATATATATATATATATATATATATGGTTTAACCACGCTCCGGAAAAGTGTTCGGTTGTTATGATGGATTCATAAAATTACTGATTATTTAATATATTTATGACATAATTTAATTTGATTAACATATTAATAAAATAATTGAAAATGTTGTATAACAAAAAAAAAATACCACAAAAACAGGCTGGAGGGGAATCAAACACGCGCCTCCAGCCCCGCAACATACACCCAATTGCATAAACCAACTGATCATTTCATAAATTTCCAGAAACGGAAGCTATATAACCAGACAGGAGAATTAAACTATGAACCCTGACAAGATCAATCCACCATTATAATTTGTGTTCGTTCAATTGGTGTTAGGGCTAACGATTACCTGTTAAACACGACACTTATGCATATAAAAATAACCTTATTTGTTGTTCAGACGAGGGTTAATTGAGCCGCAAAGCGATCAAAACAGGTATCTCGAAGCCACAAAAATCTAATTCGTTAATGGTTATAGTTGGCGCTCGTATATAGATGATGCATGTTGATTTAATTGCATTATTAAGATCATTTTAATGTGTATCAATATACGGGTTTATGACGGTTTGTATAATAGTTAATATGAATCAAATTGATCTTCGTTTCCTAATATAATATGTCGCTTAAACTAAATATAGAATGTATAATAAGATTTCTGATCCAATTTCTATGTTAATGTCGTTGATTGTGGTCCAAGATACAAAATTGAAATTGGGTATAACAATATGGGAACTGGTTATTGGGTTCGGATCTTGGGTATCCAGATTTGATGGGGGTATATAATGAACTTGCACTTTAGTCCCTAGGGTTAGAGGTTGGAGGCATAACAGAAAAAAAAGTTTATGTTTTGGATAATTTTTGCCAAAGTAAGAAAGTTATAAGTATATAACATATAATTAATTAAATAATAATATAATAATAGTTAAATCTCTCTACAAATGCGGTAAAATTTCCCGAACTTCGAAATGGGTCGGGTAACGAATATAATATAAATTAAAAAATTCGTGTTGTTACAAAAACGACAACGAAAATGAATTGACAATGAAAATAATGAATATGAGAATCGGCCATTAAAGAATAAAAAAAAACCTGGAAAAACGTAGTAGGCGGTCGAGGTAGTAATCCAAGAGAGAGAGAGAGAGAGATTAAAATGATTAATATGGTTTGCAAACTTAAGATTTATATAATGGGAATGCGATGATTTGACATTAATAGGAACGAAAACATGTGACTTGGCAATGACTTGCCATCTAGATGGACACCCTAAAATGATGCCAAGTGAAAATTTTTGCATGCTTTAATGGTATTGGTAAAGTTAAAATACAAAGAGAAACAAAAATGAGAAGTATGAGAAGGATTTGTGACCATACAAAAAACTACTTAAAAATAAATTCAAAAAAATAAATACTAAAAAAAATTATAACTAAAAATACAAATAAAAACCGGAAAAAATTTAAAAACTGAAATGTTTCCGCCGTCATTCCCGTTAAATAAAATACAAAATAATAATAAAAAATGACGAAAAGACACAATGAAGAGAGCAAAGACTCAATGACGCAAATGAAAAAAAACACAATTATAACTAAAAAAAGACACAATAGATCGTAAAATATAACACAATGCGGAACAAAATATAGCACAATAATATAACACAATATAAAGAAAAAAAAACAAAATGTCTAGGAAAAAAGACACAATTAATGACGAAATAAACACAAAAAACAATAATAAACAAAAAGAAACAACGACTTTTTTCACTCACCATTGTATTTTTTTATATGAGAACAAGAAAAACAGTGAAAACATTTTTGTGTTTTAACTTTTTTCGTTTTTATTAAATTTTTTATTTGCAAACCTGTGTGTTTTCTTCTCGTAATGTCACGTATTCTTTTTTCCTCGCTGCATGTTTTTGTAACTCAACAAACAGCAGTCATGATTGTCAAAACGAACAGTTTTATTTGGTTGCGGTTAAAACCCAAAAAAAAAAACAAATTTAAATGGATTTTTGTTTCTTGTTTTTATTCAAGTCGTTAGAGTGTGTATCAAATGTGTAACTAGATGCCTTGGTAACGGGCTTAAATAGGTTGACCATTAAAAAACTCACAAAAGTAAACCATAGTTACATAAAAATGTAAAAAGAAAAAAGAAAAAAAACCACCTTTATTCGGATTAATCAATTAATTAACCAAATACATTGCACAAACCAAATTCAAAATTTTGTATATCCGTTTCATAATGGTGTTCCTAAGCGTACTCTTGTCCCTTCAGTTTTAATAAACATACCTAAGTTTTATATTAATACGATTTAAACCTTTTTGTTTTTTTATATGTCATTTTATTATCTCTTATTATCATTATTATTTAAAATTAATATATAAAAATAGTTTTTTTTATACTTTAAAGAGTTTCTCTTTTATTTTTTTATTATAATTTTTTTGCATATTACTAAACAATTTTTTTTTTAATTTTTAAAAATAACAAAAAAATATGCAAAAAAAAACGTTTCTTTAACTAAAAAGATTTTTTTTTTCTATTTTAGTGTTTTAAAAAATAATTTTTAAGGATACCTTACCTTTTTTTTTTAATAAAAACCATAATTTTTAATCAATAAAAGAGATTAAACAACATACGTATTAATCAACAAGTTACATTGTTTCTCATGTCATGTCACATTTATCTTATGCACTCAAACCTAACAAAAAAATATTCAATGACTTTTTTTTCCTTGAAATACAAGTGATAAGATAAAAATATACAAAACGTGTTATTCTTCTTATAATGACGTTATATCATTATTCTTTAAATACATTTTATAATGCATTTGATAATAAATAGTAATATCATGATAAAGAACAATAAACAAAAAAAAAGAGAAAATGAAAAAATAAAAATAAACTGGAAGGTTTTTTATCTGATATGTTTAAGAGAGACTTGAAATTACATCAAATATTATAGCATAATAATATGTCAAATAAAATTGTAAAATGTATTATAAGTCTATGGGAGAGGGTATGACAAGTTACAAAGGGGTACGTTTAGCCTAACATTCCATAATCTTAAAACCAAATTCATAGTTCCGATAAATTTGTTGTGTTACGGACAGAGGCGGATCCAGAAATTTTTACTATGGGGGGCACAAACTAGATCGAGTAAATATATAGGCCGGGTTAAAAGGAACAGGGGCAACCAACAATTTTGTAGGCATAGAGTGGAATAAACTCTAAATCAACTAAAATACGTAAGTAGAACAATAAAATAAACAAAATGTTAAATAATTATAATTTAAAGCAAATAAGTTATTTAAGTAAAAACTCAAAATAGACTGGGTAAAAATATAGGTCAGGTTTGAGAGAACATATTCGGTCAATAATTTTGAAGGCATAGAACGGGATATTTTACATTCTGGCCCGTTGCTCACAGAATGGTCTCACACCATGGGCTCTTGTGGAAAAATTTTACAATTGGTTGAACTACGAAACCCAAGTTCGGTTCGACACGGCCACGGGAGGAAGTTTACTGGCAAAGAAGAATGTCACCGAATGTAATGAGATGTTTGAGAGCTTTGCTCAATCCGATTATGCCAAAAAGCCACATCGTGGGAATTCCACTCCCGTCACTAGTACATCATCGTCCGCTCGAGGTGTACACCAGGTTAATCTGGGTACTAGTGTGGCTGCTGCTTTGGAATCACTTACTAGAGAGGTTAAGGAGCTGAAGGCCAAGGTGGACAGGTGTGAGTTTTGTAGAGGTGGACATGGTACGTTGGAGTGCCCGGTGATGAATCAACAGGTCGATTTTGTTGCTGGTCTGAATAGGTTTCCCAACCATTACAATAACAACAGTCAGATTTGGAACACTTACAAGAACCCAAATCAGAATAGTGCTAATTGGCGTCCGTCGGGTGCCCCACCTGGATTTCAAAATTCTTATAATCAAGGGCAAGGTCAGTATTTCAATAACAATAAAACTGATTGTACTAATGGTCAAAATAATGTGCAGGATTCGAATGGTGGAATTGGACATTTGGAAGAGATGATGAAGAAAATCTTGGAGAGAGATCAAGTTACACAGAAAAAGTTTGCCGAACACGATTTGCTCTTCAAGAATCAACAATCTTCTATTCTCAATATTCAAAGGACTGTTGGTGATATTGCTCGTCATTTAGAAGAAACGCCCCCCAGGTCAGTTTTCGGGTATCACTCAAATTAATATGGCTGCTCAATTGAAATCCATCTCCACTCATAGTGGTAGGGTTTTTGGTCCGGAAGTAGTTAGTAGAGAAATTGGGAAATATGGGGACGATGAGTTGGTGGATGAGGAGATAGAGGTAGAGGCTCCGGGTAAGTCACAAAGTGCAACACCAATCATAGAGCCGCAAGTTGAGAAAAACACCGAGAAAAAGCCGGTTGGAGCTAGGCCACCACCACACACCATTGACCTTGCCTATGTCCCGTACCCTGCTCGTCTAAAGCATCAAAAGTATACGAAAGATTACGGGCATTTTCTTAATATATTTAGCCAATTGAATGTCAACCTTCCGTTCGTCGAAGTTCTTCAGCATATGCCTAAATATGCAAAATTTTTGAAAGACCTTCTTAAAAGAAAGGATAAGTTGGAGGAGCTTTCGACTGTTCCCCTAAATGGAGAGTGTTCTGTAGTAGTTCTTAATAAAGTACCGGAGAAATTACCCTACCCCGGTGTTTTAACCATTCAAGTGTGAGGATAGGATATTTGAGTCATAGTTTAAATTTGATTTTGCTTTAAAAAAAATAAAAATAAAAAAAAGTTGAAAATAGTTTTAAAAAAATGTCCCTTGAATTTAGTTTTTTTGCGTTAAAGTGGGAAATGATGATATTTATCGGGAAATTGGTTTTTCAAACTACTAATAATATGAGATAATATAATAGAAAACGCACTTAACTTGGGATGTGTCAGTAGACTCAGCCTTGAAAATGCAAGGGCAATTTGATAAAATGGTTAAAACAGAAATCTTTTGTGGGTAAAGCGTTTTTTCCGTGGAAAATAATTAATGAAAGGTCGGGCCATACTCAGGCCTCAATTATTGGTACGAAAAGTGGAAATTTTATAAGTTTTAAAAATCTGAATACGTTATCATATGATGCTTGGGCAGGTTTAACGTTAGAGTATGTCGTGTAACATGTGGTATAAACTTAAAACTGCTAGTTTAGTGTTTTACACCTCATTGGCGTATGGTTTTATAACCTTAAATATTGTATTGATGGGATGCTTCGGGTCCGGAGACCATGGGTCTGTATGCAATCTATTCATCTGGGTATTAACAATTCCTAAGTGGGGTTGTGGATATTTAAAATAAAGCCAAAAAGATTACACCCTTATAAGTCTTTAAACATGATCACAAAAGTACAAAAGTACAAATACACTATAGACTTGATCATCCACGTTGTTAGCCATGTGGGGTCCCCTTTCTCTTCTCATTACCATTAAGAAACGGACCATAAGGGACACGCTACATGTAAGCCCTACATATGAAATTTTGTATGTTCACCTATGGTGATGGGTTCGGGGTATTGCTTGATAACGGGGGTATGTCATGTTGTGGGGAACACTAGCTATTAATTAATTGAACCTTAATTGTATCTAATGGCTGCTTGGTAGACTTTGATGCTTAAGCTTAGGTGGATAAACAATACCCTTGATCGTCTTAACTATTCATAAAAAAATAGAGCAACAAAAGTTTTAATTCTGCTAATTTTGAGGTTTAAGTCAATTTGGGGTTGTCTGATCCGGTAAAAGCTGAAAATAAGCGGGTTTTAGTTGTGTAAACCACTGAGTAATATAATTGTCGGATCTTATTTGTCCCGGTAAAGATTAAGGCATGGGTTTAATTGGACAACAATATCGGTGATCGCGGTTTTTGCGTTCTTCTAAGCTTTAAAAATTAACCTATATGTTTGTAAGACTATAATTTTCTGATTCTGATCCAACTGCATCATACTTTTTCTGGGACGAAAAAAGAGTAAGTGTGGGGATATTTGATATACATCTATCTATACATCTCGATTTCCTTGTGAAGTTTTGTTTATTTAATGTTTTGAGTTCGATTAATTCGTGTTTCGTTTATCTTTTATTATTTAAGGTTTTGAGTCGAGTCTTTTATATTTATCGTGTTTTAAATCATTTGGTGTCTTACATGTTAAGCTTTAACTCTTTCTATCATTTCATGTGAAGTTAAGCTCGTTTTTGCTCATCGTTGGTTACATGATTAGTTCACTTAGAGTTTTGATTTGTTTTCATGTAGATGATGGCTTGAGAGTCAAGGAAAAGAAGGTCTAGAAGTTTCTAATCGTTACTTGGAGTTCAAGAAAGAGATCTAACGAGTTATAGCAATAAAATAATACAAAAATTCGGAATCCCATCCTTGGCCACGCCACGCCGCGCGACGGGGGAGGCCAGGCCCGGTCGCGCGGCACCTAGGCATCCTTATCAGCTATATTTTGTTACACCAAGGCCCAACTAGTTTATAAAAAGAGGGTTATAAACCTAGACGAATATAAAACATAAGGCAGCCGATTTTCCAAGGGTTTGAAGGGTTTTTGGAGGCTAGGAAGAGAGAAGATCATCAAGCTTTCATACGGGTGTTCAAGGGTCGATTAAGACGGGTTCTCTCGTTCTTTTTCATTGTTCTTGTTCACTATTTATCATGATGTTTCTCTTTGTTCTTGGTTTTAGTTATTTATCTTCGATAATAACTATGCTAGGCTAGACTTCATGTCTACCTAGGTTTGATGAACAAGTTTTTGATTTGATTTTTGCTTTTGACAATTGTTTGATTATGGTTTCGTTATTTTAATAGTAAAAAACTTGATTTTGCTTTCATGATGCATATGAATGTTTGTTATCTTGATTAATTATTAATTATTGCTTCATATAGATCTTTTATCTCTTGATTTTGTTCTTTAGATTTAAGGTTCATGTTTAATGATTACTTGGTGTTTTGATTTTTATGATTGAATAGGCCTATTATATCATAGAAGCTAGTTGATAGTTGGTTAGGGTTTTGAATGTACTGCTGAATTCCAATAGCTGTAAGGTGAGGAGTTGTTCATGTATCTTGGTCAATCGCATGCTAGGATAGATTAGTGACAATATTCTTGCTTATTGTGTTGATCCTTGTTCATGATGTCATGATGAGTTTATCAAGTTATCTAGGGTTTAGTGTTTCGTAAGATTGCTTGCTTTAGATATTATTAATTAACCCTAATTGACGACTGTGAAGAAATCAATCCAACCGATTGCTTAATAATCTAATATTCATTCTTTAGGATTTTACTTGATGCGATTGAGGGACCTTTAGGTTTGTTAGATGAATACATTTAGAAATCAGTTTCCATATCATATTAGTTGTCCATTTCTTGATGATTGTTGATGCATGGGATTTTTACCTAGGTAGATTCCTTCTATTATTGGTTTCGATCTTGTGATTTATTGCTTGTCTTCTTGTTTATTTGCTTATTTAATTTCTTAGTTTAATATTAGTTTAAAAACCCCCTTAAACATTAATAATAAATATTCGTGTCATAAGTTGAGTCTAATTAGTTAATTAACGCAATTTATAGAGTCCTGTGGGTTCGATATTCGGGACTGACTTAGCTTTAGTACAATTGATCGGTTCACTTGCCGGTGTTTTGTGTAGTTGAGTCTTAAGTCTAGTTTTTATTACTTGTTTAGTTTAGTTAATATTTAATTGACTGTTTCCAGCACATCACACTCCAAATATCATTCAAGGTATAACTTCTTACTGTTTTGAAAAAATTGTGAAGGGTTTATCGCAATGAATAGTGACTATTAAGTTTTGGACTGAATTGAACCTAATATGTTTGCTCTTCATAGGAGTTTGTTTTGGGATTGATCTACAATGTTATTCCGAACTTACATGTCTAGAATTACTGGTCTGTTTTTGTCCGAATTGTTCAATTGTGTTTTTGACCTAGTTTTTCTGACTAACGTAGAAGCTTGATGAGATTATACGGCGCATAGGTTTTTTACTTATACGGCATATAAGATCAACAAACTTATCCATTTGTATTTTTATATGTTTGAAGACATATATGGATGTTGCACCTTATACGTTGATTGGTGTTATACGTTGATAGAGTTATACGTGAACTGAACCGTTTATGCTGAAATATATTATTAATTGATGGTTCTAGTGGGGTTACTATTCTCACAAATTTCGAAGCTGCCGACAATAAGATAGTTCAGTATTAATATGTCAGGATGGATTTAGTTCCGGGTGTACTTATTAACAACTGCATACTTTTTGTGTTCATAATTGAGTTCTTTCTGGATCTGCATATTTTTGTTATTATTTGAGTTCTTTTTGCGTTGTCGTTGTAAAGGTAAGATAACTGATTCTTACAGTGTATGTGTTTAAAAGTCTGAAATTGAAGGTATAAACAGTTTGTTAGTATTATCTTGTACTGTGTGAAGTGACTGTGTTCTTTTACATATTGCAGATGAATATTGCCGAGGAAGATGATAAAGTGTTGATTTGATCATGGATTTGCAAGGAAAGGACGAATGGAATATCACTAGAGTTCGGTTCAAGTCTAATATCCGCAAGCTGGTGGATTTTTTCCTATAGTATTATCTGTCCGATTCTAGGATAGTTGATCTGAATCTATGATGGTGATTCCGTAAAAACTTTAGTCATCATCGGTTGTATAGATTCGACCAAGGTCAACAGACTGGATCCTCGGGTTCCTGGGGTGCTTCCAAAACATCCATGGGTAATTTGATATATCCAAATTTTCAAGTTAAAATGACCAAGGTCTACAATATCTTTAGTTAGACAAAATCAAAGTTAGGATTTTTGTTGTAATTTAGATCTAGCATTATCCAAAGGGGAGTTTGTTAGAGCATATTTGTCTAATGCTAGGTCTAGTGGGCTTAATATGTCATTTTGTATTTTGTAAGGGCTAAACTGTCATTAGGTGAAACTTTGTAAAGTGAAACGTATAAGTAAGATGACGTATAAGCTTATACGACCGGATAAGCTTATGCGGATCCTGATCTTATACGTTGTCACTAATCACCTATATATAGGATTTCTCTTATTAGATTACATCAGTTGGAACAGTTGTAACTCAGTTTGTGCTTTCAAAGTTATATCAATATACTGAGTATTAAGAGTGTTTGTGTTGTAATCGCTTTATGATATATTTCCGCTATATCATATCGTATAGTAAATATATTCTTTTGGTCCTAATCATTATGATTCTACGTACATGATGTTTAGCGTGATCAGGATCATGTCCTTACATCACCCATAAACTATTTGCGTCTAAAAAGATATTCATGCACTTGAATTGCCTAAATTTTATAATTTGAAAACTTCATGATAAGGCATTCATAAATCGAGACATATGATCTCGACTCTTTATGAGTCACAAGGGCCTTTTTGACCATTGGTGTTTCAGACATTGTCTTCCTCTCCACCAATATACACTTGTACCATAAATAAAAATGTAATATGATACCAAAATAACTAAAACTAACATTTAAGGACATGATCAAACTTTATCAAGTAAATTGGAATCTTAAGAAACAAAGTACAATTCTTGGTTAACGCGTGACTACAATGAATACACATGCAAATGCCGATGCTAGATGTTGGCCTAATTGCCAATTCTTTAGTTTTCATATGTTGGGTATTATGATTTAGAAAATGGCCCATGTCTGTAATTTAAAAAAAATGCTCTTCATGCCTTCTTTGAATTCATTAGCAGGTTGTGAAATGGAAATATTAATAAAGACGTCAACTACGTAGAGACATACATAATATCATTATCACTAGTGTTCATTACAAATGGGGTTGGTTCATTATAGCTTCTTGAAATTTTTGATCACATAAGTACCCATCTATTTTAGCATACTAGGCTCTTGGACCCTATTTCAAGCTATAGAAGGCTTTATTGGGTTTAAATCAAATTCTCATTACCTTTGACTTCATATCCTTCTTGTTGCAAGACGTAAATTTCTTCTATTAGGTCATCATTACTTTTGACTTCACATCTAGTTGATGTATAGCCCACCCTAATTGAGATACAACAACCTTGATTGCTTTAAATCGTGCCACTGGGGTAAAGGTTTCCTATAATTCAATGCCTTTTTGCTGGGAATATCTCTTAGCTACCAAAACACTTCTCAATTAGGCCCAAGTTTAGTTTTGAATAACTAGCTTAATCCGTCTAAACTTTTTCCTGGAGGGAGACTTACACGTTCCCATGTATGGTTCTTTGAAAATGGGTTTTAGTTCCTCGTCCATAGCCTCTTGCCATTCTTCCATTCTTGTAGCCTTGATGTGGGTGATTGGATCATATTAGTAAAATTGACAAGTAGTACAATCAGGAGTTCATACAATTGCTGCATTCGTGCATAGATCAACCAATGGCATAAGTCTTATAGGTGTGAAAAACGATGTTGAACTAGAAAAGTCATCAAATTAAGTGTTTGTTTCATTGACACTTAATGTTATAGCTGGAGTGGCAGGAGTTTAGGGTGCAAGTGAAGTCAAAGAAGTTTCAAGAATGGTCAGAAAAATTCATATGGGAATGAATTGATGTGGGTGCATTTTGTGTCACCAGCATTTGAGTATGCTACTCTGCAGTAGAGAATTTCTTTGTTTCTGGATTATATTCGATAACTTCTACTTCGATTGAATACCTTATAAGAATGCATTTACCTGATCACCTAAGTTCTTCACTCTTTTTGAGGGAACTAAGACATAAGTCACATAGGCAAATACCTTGATATGGGTGACAACAAGTTTTTGGCCAAACTAAACTTGGATGCGATGGTTAAGCATGGCATCTCAAACTCCTTGATTGTTTGCCTGATGTGCAGTCTATTTCCCAAATTAGTTAAACATATGCTCATTGATTATGAATGCTCGAAGTTAATTTGAACCCAAGTCACTACTTGGTGTAAAATTCTCCTGGTAAGGTCGTGTAATGTGTTAGAGACCTTAGATGCCTCATCAAAACTTTCGGTCTACAAAGCCCATAACTGATGGTATAACGATTTGAATAAGAAATATATGACTGATAAAGATGAATAGGATTAAAGTTTTTCTTATCTTTAATCAATGGAAAGGGGCTAATTAAATAGATCTCACACAACAGCCTGTTAAATGACTACCAATAATTCAGCTCTAGCCTAAAAAACTTGACTAGATCAAAAACAAAACAAGAATTATTAAAATTAAAAAATAACAATTAAAAAAACACGTGCCTGCATGTAAAACTTGGATCATTTTTCATCACCCTCCTTTTGATTCAAGCTCCATAACTCATGGCCAGTGTCTATAGAACACATACATATTACGACCCAATACGTTTGTCAGCATATCATCCAATTGTTCATTAGTCTTGCAATACTTCAATGCCACCTGATCTTGATTCACCATCTCATGAATGAAGTGGTACTTCGGCTGAATATGTTTAGACCTGCTATGCAGCACCGGATTTTTACTCAGATTAATATTGGACCTGTTATCACAATAAAGAACTGAAGCTTGAGTTTGCATTATTCCAAGGTCCTCTAGCACTCTTCTTAACCACAGGGCTTGACAAGTATCAGCTGCAGCTACTCTGTATTCAGCTTCAGTTCCGAATAAGGCAACGGTGGACTGTTTTTTTAAACTCCAAGTAATAGCTCACTTCCAAGGGTAAACACACAAGCTGAGAGCACAAGCCACATCTTTTAGGACTCTTCTTGCAGCTCCATAGTAAAACTTAGACGAAGATTGCATAAACCTTGAGATCATGCTCACCGCATAAGCAATATCAGGCTGATTATGGGTTAGGTAAATCAACCCACCCACAAGGCTTCTATAAGTAACTTCATTACACTTATCAGCTTCATCTTTAATCTGAAATTTCTCACTTGAGTTCATTGGTGTGTTTCAAGATTACAATTTTTCATACCAAAATCTGAAATTAGGATCCTTGCATACTTCTCCTAACTCAAGATCAAACCCTCCCTAGTTTGTTTCACTTCTAATCCAAGAAGAAACCTATGTAGCCCCAGGGATGTCATACCACATGCTTTCTTCATTCCTTCTTTAAAATATGCAATCAACTCAGCGAAAGAGCAAGTACAAATTATATCACCAACATATAAGTAAATGTACATAGCCTCTTCACCAGTTTCATTCTAAACATATAGAGTGGGATCATTCTCACTTCTCTTGTACCCATTGTTGATGAAGTAGCTTTCAATCTTGGAGTACCAAGTTGGGAGCTTGCTTTAGACCATTCAAAGCCTTTTTGAGTTTATACACATGGTTCTCCTTTCCTTGAACTTCAAAACCACATGGTTGTTCAACATAATTTTCTTCATTTAACTCCCCATTCAAAAAGGCATATTTAACATCTAATTTGTGTACCTTCCATCCTCTTTGAGCAGCCACACTCAACACCACTCTAATGGTTTCAAATCTTGCCTCGAGTGCATATCTTTCCTGGTAATCAATTCCAGGAAGTTGAGTGTAGCCTTTAGCCACGATCCTTTCTTTATACTATAAAACTTTCCATTCGGACCTATCTTGTTCTTAAAGATCCATTTTAGACCAACAACCTTCCTATCATTTGATAACTTCACAAGTTCCCACGTAGCATTCTTTTCAATTGACTTTATTTCCTCAACCATAGCATCATGCCACTCTTACTTCTTACTAGATTCTTCATAAGAAGTAGGATAAGTGGTTGTTAGAGCAAATTGGTAGGCATAAAAGTCTTCTTCTACATCAATATTTAATGCTTCATCATACACATCATTCAAGCCTCTTATTCTTTTAATTCTCGGATTAGGAGTAAAGGGTATGGTAGGATTTCTTTGTGAAATAGTATAAGTAGTGGAGGTATTTAAGTTAGATGAGGAGGCTGGCTAGTTAAAGGAATCGGTGGAGTTTGTGTTGGGTGTAATTGGATATTGAAGAGGTGATTGTGTAGGAGTTTTATTATGAGTAGTAGTAGGTGTTTGAGGTTCAAATAAGGGTTCAGATGTAGTAGGTTCATCAATAAAGATTGGAAACGAGTCAGTGTAATAGGTTTGAGAGTTGTTTGATGAGGAGCTGCACCAATTCCATTTTTCATTTTTCCATGAAGGTGACATCCCTTCTGGTAAGGAACTTCTTTGTGTCCGGATTATAGAGCCTATAGCCCTTGCTTTGGCTAGAGTATCCGATAAAGATACACTCTTAAACTTCTTATCCAGCTTCTTTCTAAACTGAGCAAGGATGATACCATAAGCCACACACCCAAACACCCATATATGATTAACATAAGGCTATTTTTGGCTTCATGCTTCATAGGGTGTAGTGTTTCTAACCGCTATGGTAGTGACTATGTTGATAAGATAGACTGCAATGGCAACAACCTATGCCAAAAATTGATTAGGAAGATTCATTTGTTTCATCATACTTCTTGTCATGCCCACTTTAGTCATGTTCTTTGTTTCAACAACACCATTATGCTCAAGAGTATATGGCACGATTAGTTCCCTTTTAATACCATACGATTCACAAAAAGAATTAAATTAATTAGAAGTGTGTTCACCACCTCTATCAAACCTTAAGTCTTTAATTTTATGCTCGTTTTCTTTTTCAACCATGAGCTTAAAGATTTTAAATTTGGCTAAAGCTTCTTATTTCAATTTAAGTAAGTAAACCCAAAACATTCTAGTATAATCGTCAATGAACAATAAATAGAACTTACTTCCACCCATGTTTGTTGTTTCATGGCACCATAGATGTCTGTGTGGACAAGTTCCAATGGTTTGGTAGCTCTTCGTGATTTGAATGGAAAGCTTTCTTTTGTCTGTTTACCTTCTACATACCCCCTCACACTTGTATGCATGCTTCATGCTAGGTAAACCAGTAACCATATGCTTGTAATGTAATAGCTCAAGGCTTTGAAAATGATAGTGACCATACCTCTTTTGCTAGAGAAGGGACTTGTCATCAATTGGTTGGATATTAGTGGTCACCTATACCTTTTCTTCTCTAATTGGATTAGCATCATCAAGCAAGAACATGCTGTTATTTTGAACTGGTACCTCCATGAGAACACGATCATTAGCCTTGCTCTTCATGGTGCACTTATCATCACCAAAAACAATGAGTATCCCTTTCTCATTAATTGTCCCACACTTAGTACGTTGTATCCTAAGTGAGGGGCAATATAAACATCATCCAAGAGGTGTGTGGAACCACTTGGTGTGGTTTCTTAACAATTCCTTTTCCTTCAACCATCAGGATCTTTTTGTGTCACACCCCCATCTTAGGCTTAGGAGTGCGACTCGATAGTTGGTACCACATTTGTATATAAATAAGAGTTACGGGTTATTAGCGGAAGACTTTATAAAACATGTGGATTAAAAGTTAAATATTTACATTACAAAAGGACGAGACGAAAGTCTCGTTTAGATTTACTTGTTTATAAGTGTTTAACAAAATCATCATATTTTAATATTCAACAAAATATCCGAGCCATCGGATTCTTGAGCCTTCGTCCTTCAAGATCTATTCTTGGTTACCTGTAAAATGTTAAATATGCTGATGCAAAAATATTTTCTTTTACTTTGTTACCCCTCGAGGGTTAGGCAAGCCTCGGCCCATCTTGGCTTAGGAATAACAAAGTTAAAACAACATCATTATAAATTCGAGTCTCTACACTAGGTCACCCCAGCAAAACACCGCAGCGTTTCGACGTACTTAGGTACCATAAATATACACAAGGTCATTCTCACTCGAACATACTTTGGTTCGGCCCATCGTGGCTGGAGGTCGTGACCAGGCGTGGTGCGATGTGCCCACCGCATGTAACCACATATATAAGGATCCAGACAAACGTATACTACAGCCTGAGGGCTAGGATTTTACTCATATTCATAATGTTTTTAGAGACACTTGGTCTCTTGAAAAGTTTTACACATAACACATTTGTTTGTTTGAAAACAAGTTTATAAAAGTGGGGCGTATTCACCTTTGATCGGGATCGGTTTCCAACACCGTCCTTGCGTCTCTTTCTTGTTATCTCGCACCTATAGTACGAGTATAACTATTCGTTAGTCGGATATACAATCCGGCTTAAGACCTTTAGTCTTTATTTTACCTAGATGAACCTTTAGTCCATTTCTCAATTACTTGAAAAACTTTAGTTTAAAAGTATTGTTTATAAACCTTTAGTTTATTATAAAAACCCTACGTTTCTTCTTCTTTAAGAAACATATTCTTTTATTATTTAAGAATACTCATTATACTTAAATAATAATAATAATAACAAAGAATTTATATAACATATAAATATATATACATTTCTTTTCTTTCTATCTTTTCTTTGTTATATCATTTATTCTCGAGGTATAGTATGATTTCGACTTAGGGCTTAAGCCTTTAATATAATATTATATTATATTCATTGGACATTACGCCTAACCTTGTTGGCGTTTTGGACTTCCTAAGGATTCGAGCAGCACTTCCACGCAACTTGATAAACCCTTCTTACGTCAACGAACCTCTTGTCGGCACGCTTTTCAAGGCACCAACACTTCATGGTATGCACTCCAAAATGATCGTCGGGACGTCGGTACGGGATCACCTTCTTGATATACTCGTTGTCAGGAAGTGGCACGCTTATCGAGGTAGGGCACGGAAAACGAGGATTTGGGAACCTTTATCGAGATGGATCGTAGGCATGATTTTCGAGGTGTAGTGAGAGAGTAGAGAGAAGATTGTATGCTGTGTTTCGGTGTGAAGTTATGAAGACCCGAGGCTGCTATTTATAGGCAGTTTCTGGGGTCCCATCGCGGTACGCGACCGCCTTCAAGGCACCCATCGCGTACCGAGACGTAGCCTTGGTGACACACACAGTAGGTCTGCCACGTGTCGCCATGTGGCAGACGTTGTGCCACGTGTTAACACGTGGCGGACGACATGCCACGTTTGCCCACGTGTCGGGACACGTGGCGACCGGTGTGCCACGTGGTGAAAAGGTGTCAGACGTGTCTGGCCACGTCATCGCGGAACGCGATGACGAAGGCTAAACAGCGATCGCGTATCGCTGTTGAACTCTTCTAGAAACTTTGACCAAGCCCCATCACGGTACGCGATGGGATTGTCTTTCGTCCCGTCGCGTAGCGCGAGAGGACAAGAAAACATAATTTTCATATTAGCCCTTAGAGTTTTGAAAAACGGCAGAATTGATCCCTTAACTTTGGAAACTTGACATTTTTGGCCCAAAATTCCCGTGATGTTACATCCTCCACACCTTGAAATGAATCTTTCCTCGAGATTGCTTCACGATAATAAGTGGGGGTATTTCATTCTCATTTCGGACTCAAGTTCCCAAGTATACTCGGGTCCTCGCCGGGAATCCCATTTTACTTTCACGATTTTCAAGGTTCGTCTTTTGAGTTTCTTTAATATCGAATCTTCGATTTGAATTGGAAATTCTACAAATTTTAAGTTCTCGTTAATTTCAACATCTTTTAACGGCATCGAGAGAGATTCATCGGCTAAACATTTACGCAGATTCGCTATATGGAATACATCGTGTATCCCTTGCATTTCCTCGGGCAGTCGCAATCGGTATGCAACGGTACCAATTCGTTCAAGTACCTCAAAGAGTCCAACGAATCGAGGACTTAACTTTAGTGCACGGTACCAATTCGTTCAAGTACCTCAAAGGGTCCAACTTAAGTCCAACGAATTGAGGACTTAAAGATTGAAGCCATCTTTAAGCTTTTATGATCAGTGTACACGGTAAATCTTACTCCATAGAGATAGTGCCTCCATATCTTAAGTGCAAAGATTATGGCGCCTAACTCTAGATCGTGAGTTGTGTAGTTCTTTTCGTGCATTTTAAGTTGACGATAGGCGTAAGCGATTACTTTCTTTCGTTGCATTAATACACATCCCAAGCCGGAATGAGATGCATCGCAAAAGACAACGAAATCTTCAATACCTTCTGGCAAGGCTAGTATAGGATCTTGGGTAAGCTTTTGTTTAAGTATATCGAACTCCTATTGTTGCTTTGTTCCCCATTCATATTTGATATTCTTTCGAGTTAAGGAAGTTAGGGGAACAACGATTCGTGAAAAGTTTTCGATGAACCTTCGATAATAGCCGGCCAATCCCAAGAAGCTTCGAATCTCGATTGGCGACTTTGGGATCTCCCACTTAGAGATGACTTCAATCTTAGCGGGGTCTACTTGAATACCATTGATGTCGATAATATGACCAAGAAATTACACCTCGTGCAACCAAAACTGGCATTTCGAGAACTTGGCGTACAATTTCTCGGTTCTAAGAATTTCAAGTAACGTTAGAATAAATTAATATGTCGTCGATGAACACGATCAAAAATTTATCTAAGTAAGGCTTACAAATACGATTCATCATGTCCATGAACGCAGCCGGCACATTGTAAGTCCGAATGGCATAACGGTGAACTCGTAATGGTCGTATCGTGTTCGAAACGCGGTTTTCGGAATATCTTCGGATTGGACTTTGAATTGGTGATAGCCGGAACGAAGATCGATTTTGGAAAAGAAGCTAGCACCTTGAAGTTGGTCAAAAAGATTGTCGATTCGGGGAAGTGGATATCGATTCTTGATTGTAACTTTGTTGAGAGCTCGGTAATCGATGCACATTCGCATAGATCCATCCTTCTTCTTGACAAAAAGTATCGGCGCTCCCCATGGTGATGAACTTGGTTGTATGAATTCTTTCTCGAGAAGCTCGTCAAGTTGTTTCTTCAATTCTTTCATCTCGGTTGGTGCGAGGCGATATGGAGTTTTGGCGATCGGAGCAGTTCCAGGAATAAGATCGATCCTAAATTCTACTTCACGATCGGGAGGAATGCCGGGAAGTTCATCAGGAAAAACATTCGCAAAAACGGAGACTACAGGAACGTCTTTGATTTCTTTGGGTTTTGATTCCTCGGTGACGTAGGCCATGAATGCTAAGCATCCTTGATTCAAACATTTGTTAGCCCTTACCATGGAGATTAGGCTAACTAGGCCAGCGTCTTTATCCCTTTCGATTCGTATGGTACGTCTGTCAGAGGTTCGAAGTTCTACGGTCTTGCTATCGCAAAGGATACGAGCATGGTTGTCGGATAACCAATCCATACCCAATACGACGTCAAAACCAGCAAGAGTCGTAGGTAGGTTGAAGGTTCCCAGCCGGATCTACACGGAATATCTCATTCTACGTAGGTGCGGAATCCCTACGTAAGACGATACGAGCGTAGAAGACGAAACACGTTAAACACAATCAAACACACGTTACAATAAACAAAGAACACGTTGTATTGCAACTGATAACACGTGATATATCAATCACCGATTACACAAAACTGAACCACACTCTCAAACAAGCCGTAACCTAAACCTATATAACATTCGACAACTTCTCCTAACATGTTTAGGCGAAGTTGTCACTAACTTCGCTTGTTCAACAAGTTCGCCCATATCAGGCGAACTTGTGAGACAACTTCGCTTAATTCTAAATACAAAACATACTAACTCGATTACAGACACTAGATACTGAACTACTGACATCATGTACCAACAGACTCCCCCTTGGCAGTAGCTTCATATCTCTATCTTCAAACATGTGTCTCGTAATCCCAAAAATCTTGTATCTTCCATCTTCAAGCATGAACGCCTTCTCGTACACAAACTGAAACTACTCTTTGATATTTCTTTTTCGATTCAGCATAACCCCTGATGTTGTAACTTTTCTTGAACATAGTAGGGACCGCCGGTTTCTTAGTCTTTACGAACCACTGAGCGTAGCCTTCTTTCCATCTTGGCTGCTCCTCCCATTCTGTCTCATCACATCCCGTATCTTGACCCAAATCTGACTTTTCAACTGCTGGAATGTCATGCTCAACATTCTCCTCCACAATCTCTCCTTCTTAAACTTCATCGTCAATCACGATATCAGCCCCTATCTTCTCAATCTCTTCCAATGGTAACACATCATCATCACCATCTAACACCTCCTCAGCATCCACAACCACCACATCATCATCCCCTGAACTGCCAGCTGCACTCGTTGACTCCCCCTGAGATGTGGAAGTCCCAAGAGCTTGTTCAGTTCTTGGCAACTCTCCACCTGCACCTTTCGATGCATTGGGATCATCGTCTCGATCGTTGCTCTTTTTTGTCCTCAGCTCGTCACCCTTACAGCTCGTCTCCCCCTGAGATGCCAAGAACTGTTTCAAGGCATCCTGTCCCATAACTTCGCCTGTCCCATAACTTCGCCTGTCCCATAACTTCGCTCAATATGAAACTTTACCAAACAGACCCTTATAAATTGAACATTATGCCATTAACTTTTAAAACTTCCTTTAAAGAGTTAACTGATCCGATCAAGAACCAAGTAACCATGTATAAAATCATACAACTACATAAGTAGAATAAATTTTAAAAATAAAGTACACGGGATCAAATTTCAGTCTAGTCGGGGACTAACATGTTTTAGAAAAGATCCGAACAGGAATCATACTAATTAAGTGACTGTCACATAGATCCATGTTCAGCTGTATTATGATATAAAGAAACAGGTTGTAAGCAGGTAAATAACTTAAAATGGTTTTCATCGCTTCTGTGATACGGGTTAGGTTCAATTAAGCTCAAAATTTAAATGGGCAACACATCAGAGATTGTGATGCCTCCTATCTATTGTCAAAGCGTATTTGGCTTTCCCCAAGTCACCCCGAGTTGACCTCGACCCGTAGTGTCTGATTAAATTGTAAGTACACGTCGATCTGTAGAGTCTTCTTCCCGTTCTCATTCTTGCATCTTGATTGAGAAGTATTAACATTATAAGCTCTAGAATGTCTCAGTAACACATAATAATAATTTTTTTTTTAAATAAGACGATTTACACAGCTTCAAGTAAACTACTGCAAGTCCCGAATCTGGATCACTGCAGTTTCTTGACACACCATCTTCTCGGGAATCAGAACACTCACGGGCTCGTGTATGACTGGGTAATCGCTTTTCTGCCTACCATTCGGAAAGATATATGCGGAGACATACACAACTCTTAATGAGTTTCCACTTAAGATCGAGGAGATTTAGTTAGTATCACTTCTACTTTTACGCACCATAAAAAGCTACCATGACATACAATGACTGTTCTAAAGTCTTTTAGGCCTAATAACTTCATTAGTTAAGCACACAGAATCAGTTTGTCCATCACTTTCCAAGGTTGGATCAATTTTCTTTTAAACATTGTATAGATACTTCTTATGAAGCAGTAGACTTGAAAAATTATTTCATCTCCCATTTTAAAAATATTTTTAACTTCTATCGCCCCGATCAAGTCGAAGTCTTCAGGTAAACGGCTATCCTGAAGATCCAATGGATCAGCTGGACCGACCACATACGAGTATGTGTCCTTCTAACTAAGTATGAACGACTAATTTTCAGCGAAAGAATAAAACACATCATAAACCGCCCCGGTCACTTTCAGTCATCTGGTTAATGACTATCCTCATACTCTACGGGTAGAAATGAGGACCAAACATATCCGACGATATGTCCTTCAAACTGAAGCAACCGACATAATTCTAAGCGATCGTGACGTTTTTTTTTTAAACAAAGTAAAAAAAACGAAAAACACGGTTACTCGGGATTGATCATCCCATTTAGCTCAACAAGGTTTTAAAAACGAGTTTTGTCAAACGCTTTAGTAAACAAATCAGCGAAATTATCTAACGAATCAACCTTTTCGAGCACTATCAATTTCTTCTCAGCACAATCCCGTATAAAATGATGACGGATGTCAATGTGTTTAGTTTTGCTATGCTTTACGGGATTGTTAGTTACTTAGATAGCAGCAGTGTTATCTATGCAAATAGGAGTATGAGTGAAATTCAGACCGTAATCGCGCAATTGCTGTTATATCCAAAGAACCTGGGAGCAGCAGTTCGATGCTGCCATGTATTCTGCTTCACAGGTAGAAATGGCGACTGAGGTCTGCTTCTTGCACTGCCATGACACTAATCTGCCTCCAAGAAACTGACATCCACCTGTTGTTGACTTCCGATTCTGATTGCATTTGACAGAAGACATGATTCTTCTGTTGCCATCTCAGTCGACCTCATGTCCATAACATATGTATTCTTTTCCCTTGGAGCATTCATCACTATCCATGCCTCTGGTATCTTGAAACCAGGATACAGTACGATCGCTTCATTTTTGGTAAAGTGCACAGTGTAATCTTTGTCACAGATCTGAGACACACTCAGCAGATTATCCTTCAGCTCTTCAACGAAATTCACCTTTTCTAACTTCATTTTACCATTAGTCACCGTTCCAATTCCAGTAATTCTACCACCACTCTCTCCAGCAAAACTTACTCTACCTCCCTAAACAGGTTTCCATTCGTGTAACAAATTCTTGTTACCCGTCATGTGCCGGGAACAGCCGCGATCCACAACCCATAGATTGTTTGCAGCCCTGTTCAACTGTTCCTGCACGATTAAAGCAAAGGATTAAAATCTGGGGACCCAAGACCTATTGGTCTTGGGTCGATTAAATCTGTTAAAAGGCATCCCGTACTTTGGCTGTCCAAAGTTAGTATTAGAATGATTTCTGTAAGTCCTAAAAGGATACCTTCTAGTAGATTGACTATGAGGCCATCCAAACCTTCGTGAATTAAATGAATTATTACTAATGATTTGGTTGTTAACAGGGAAAAACTGAGATCGACTTCTTTGAAAACCTGGATTAGTCCAATATTTGAACTTTGATGAGTTTTCATTCTTACCATTATAGTAATTACTGTTAGTTCAATTCTCAGTTTTCGAAGGCCTCATACCTCTGAATCTCTGATTCAGAGGGCAATCAGCTATCAGGTGTCCTATTTGATTGCATCTGAAACAGCTCCTGTGTTCAACTTTCGTCTCAATAGTTGTTTTAGATGTTGAGGTTGCATTATTGCCCGTTTGTCTAACATATGGTGGGACATACGGGTTTAGTGGAGAATTCTTTTCAGTTGGTTTATGTTCCTCTCCACGTTTTAGTAACACTGCCTCTCCTTTTGTCTCACTAGACTCAGATGTCTTGTCCGAATTTGATGAGACAGAACTAGGAACAGAAATCTTAACATTCGAAACAGGCTTACTCGTTTCGCTTTTACTAACTTCTGGATCTTTAATCGTAACTTTAACAGGAACTGTCTGACCAATTTCAACATCAACAGATTTCTGATTACTAGGATCATAAGTATAGTTATGATTATAAGGTGGTGGAACTTCAGAATATCCAATTCCTCCCCTTTTAAATGGGGAACGTTGATCACTTATGAGGTGATCAAGTATTGCGGAGGAATTTCTAAATTGCTCAAGCTTTCTGTTTAGTTCCACCACTTTCACCTGGTAATCAGCTATCTGTTTATCCCTTTCAGCAATTAGTTTGGTTTTCTCTTCTAACACTTCATAGCTAAGATCAATTACTTGTATTTTTTCAGCTAGACTGGCTTTAAGACTTCCGATATCTTTCTCACTAGCTTTTATTTTTACCGTGTAATTTTTTTCTCTAGTTTTAGTGTAATACTGATCTTCTTTTAATGTTCTAAATTGAGCATCCAAACTAACAAACTGATCAGTTATTGTTTTCAACTGTTCAGACAGATTTTCACATTTCGTACAAGGGAGTTTAGAACTTACCTCAGAGAGCTGATCTGTCACCTCTGCCATATAAGCTTGATCTTCTCTTGTCTCTCTGTTTGTTCCTTCAGTTTCGATGTTAACCAAATTGGCCTGTTCGAACACTTCCTCAACTTGCAGATTCCAATTGTATTCCCCGTTCTGTCTGGATATCATAGCCTTATTTTCATTACTTCCCCCATTCGTTTGTGTTGTCCTGTTCTGACTACGTTCTACTCGTTCATTTGTGCATTCTTTAGCAAAGTGTCCATTCTGTTGACAGTTATAACACCGAACCTTTGACTTATCAAACCCTGGTCTTTCGCCAACAAACTTTCTACCAGTCTTCTTCATAAACCTTTTAACTATTCTTACTATCATTGCCATCTGCCACTGCAGATCCATCTCCTCCAGATCATCAGCATCGATCTGATCATAGTCTTCGTCTAAAGTTGCAGGATCAACGATTTTACCTTTAATGTAATTTTCGTAAGAAGCAATGAAAGATGCATAGAGAGCAAACTGCTGTTCAGCAGATTTAACACTCATGGGAATCTGAGAGTAGTTGTTGTTCGAAACACTTGAAGAAAAACTACCCTTTGTTGTTTGAGGTTTAGAAGTGTTTGTTCCACCAGCTACGAAACACACATCACCATCCATGTTGAGAGTTACATGAACTTCATGAGTTGAGTTAGCGCTCGAGTCTCCCTTTGAGTAGTAAGCAGATGATTCTGACTTCGAACTTGAACTTGAATTAACTTTCGCACCATACATTCCCGGATCCTGAACCTGATCAGTTGGTGTCTCTTTTCGAACCATGTTAAGTTCAAAAGTTCGTAGTTTGTTGACTGCTGTTTCCAAGTCAATGTTGGCAAACTCTTTATCTTCTCTCATCAAGACAGTGTACATCTCCCATTTCGGTGGGAGAGCATCAAGGAGTTTTTCCACGATCTCTTCTTCTTTATAGTCAATTGAAAAGTTCCTGAGTTCGGTCATCAAGTGGTAATACCTTGTGATGATATCATCAAGTTACTCATTCTTCAAATGCTTGAACACCGAGAATTGGGTTTTGAGTAGCTTAATCTTGGATGCACGTATCCCCACATTACCTTCATATCGGTTTTCAAGCGCTTCCCATAGCTCTCTGGCGGTTTTATATTTCCTGAAGGTGTGAAGAATTTCTTGTGGAAGAGCCATTGTTATCGCAGCATGAGCTTTGCTTTCAGCCTCATACATCTTCTTTTCTTCCTCTTCCATCTTATTGTATTTCTTAATTTGTTCACGACCCTCATACAAAGCCGTTGGTGGAATGTATCCATCTTGAATGCACACCCACATCTTAGCATCTTGATATTTAACATACTGCTCAAACCGATCTTTCCAAGCCACGAAATCGGTTCCCTTAAGCATTTTCGGTGCCTTAGTAGCTGAACCTGCTTCCACCTCCATTTTCACCAGTTCCGTAATATTTATAGAAGTCATCTTTGGAAGAAATACAAACGAGCACTCAAAGAAACCAAAAATAAATATTTTATTCTGAACAGTACTGTAGGCGAAGTTAAACTTAACTTCGCTTAAGTCTTAACTTCGCTTGAATTCTTAACTTCGCTCCTTTTTAAATTCGCCTGATTAGGCGAAGTTGTAGATAACTTCGCTTAAGTTAAGCGAACTTGTGAGGTAAGCGAAGTTGTTAATAACTTCGCTTAACCTTATATCTTCGCCTAAACCCTACAAACAGTAGCGGCAACTTCGCCTGATGAACAATTGTTTTTGCAGGTTTGATTTTGACGTTTTGCGAGGTATGCGAAGGTGTAATGGGTTGTATTTGATGGTGGGAGGTGAGTAAGACACGAAAACTCGGTATATTAATGTAAACTTGTCCCGCGAATAGTCGAACGGAACGATTTCTACACCCGTGTGATAATCCCGAACCACACAATCACGAGCAAACGCTCTGATACCAATTGTAGGTTCCCAGCCGGATCTACACGGAATATCTCGTTCTACGTAGGTGCGGAATCCCTACGTAAGACGATACGAGCGTAGAAGACGAAACACGTTAAACACAATCAAAGACACGTTACAATAAACAAAGAACATGTTGTATTGCAACTGATAACACATGATATATCAATCACCGATTACACAAAACTGAACCACACTTCAAACAAGCCGTAACCTAAACCTATATAACATTCGACAACTTTGCCTAACATGTTTAGGCGAAGTTGTCACTAACTTCGCTTGTTCAACAAGTTCACCCATATCAGGCGAACTTGTGAGACAACTTCGCTTAATTCTAAATACAAAACATACTAACTCGATTACAGACACTGGATACTGAACTATTGACATCATGTACCAACATAGGTATTGAATAGGTAAAACGTAACCGGCTAATAAGATTTTTCCATTTCCTAGAGCTTCGGTGATTTTTTTAATTTCGCTACTAGCGGTCTCGACGTTTAGAGTATTATTAAGTTTGATTAAAGGTTCGTTTTATAATCTATAAAACTTAAACTGCCTCCTGAATCAAACAAGACTCTAGCCTAGGCATTGTTAACAAGGAACGTACCGGTAATAGTTTCCGGTGTGTCGGCCGCTTTCTTGGTATCCAGGACGAAAACTCTTGCATTGCCCTTCTTGGGCTCGTTCTTTTGACCGCTACCACCCGCACCACCAGTCGTGGGCTTATTCTTGGGGCACTCGAAACTAAGGTGTCCCATCTCCTTGCTATTGTAGCAGGTCATCTTCTTCTTCCAACAATCGGCCGTGGCGTGGTCGGTTTTTGTGACATGATTCACAAAGTCGCGGATTTAGGTGGCATTGACCCCTATGGTACTTCTTACAAATTTTGCATTGTGGGATGCCGGGGTTGAAGCCAGACCTTCGTTGATCGACTCCTTTACCCTTGAATCGAGTATTTCCTTCTTTCTTTGGGTCTTGTGTGGTTGCGACCCTCTTGTCCTCTTCTTTGTTGCGGATCATTCCGCCCATCAAGTACCCGGCCAACTCCATCGCGGAGTCAGCGGTTTGTGGCAAGTGTGACCTCACCATGTCACGAATCTCTCGTGGTAGTCTCCATATATAGCGTGTGACTTTGCTGGATTCGGGGGTAACCAGCTGGGGAACCAATCGGCAGAATTCGTGGAATTTTGTATTATACTCACGAAGGTTCGTTCCAATAACCTTGTGAGATAGGAACTTGGTTTGAATTTGGTCCGTTTCGTGCATCGGACAGAACTTCGACATCAGCAACTCTTTAAACTCGCTCCATGACATGTTATACATAACCTCCCTTCCTCTACTCATTATCAAAGTATTCCACCACTCTAGGGCCTCACCTTTAAACATTAGGGTAGAGTATTGAATCTTTTCTTCTTCCGAACACTTGCTCGTAATCACGATTGTCTCCATCTCTTCAAGCCACCATACGGTCATGATGGCTCCCTTATTACCATGGAATTCTTTTGGCCCATAGTAATTGAACTCTTTGAACGTACACCCACCTATTTTGAGCCACTTGAATTCTTGACGAACGCCACCATCAGCGTTTGATTCATGTACACTTTCATCCGCACGTGAGGGTCTAGAACGGGGTTTAGAAACAGATTTTCGGGAAGGATGGACAGATTGTGAATGTTTTGTTTGTCTAGATTGAGATCTAGCCCTTGATTCTTCCATAACTGCATCTTTAATCATCTTTTGAATTCGGTCCATAAGTTTTTCGGGAATTGGATCTTCTTGTTCGTTTTCGGGTCCCTTTCCTTTTTCTTTTTGTTTTTCGGCTTACTTTCGGGAATCCTCAAGGTTATTACTTTGTTGAGACATATTATCTTTTCTTTTTATTCTTTTATATCTGAAATTTAACGAATGTTCTTTATTAAACACACGTTTTATTTCAACATTTGTACATACCATACAAGGTATATACAAGGATTATTACAACACCACACACACATATATATACATTCATACTTGATGTATATATATTCTTATCCATACATCACTTAACACATTACATACATACTAGATTACACACATACACTTCATCTCTTGAAACACGTCATCACCACCATCATCTTAGTCCTTCAAAAACTTCTTAACAACCCTCGTCAGTTTGTTGCATTTGTGAAGAAGCTTCTCTCCCATCTTCTTCTTTTTCTTCCCTTCCTCAACCACCTTCTTCCTCCAGTCATCAGTCTCGTGCAGAGCGTGATCCAAGTGTTCTTCATATGACTGCGGGACTACGTCGGGGAATCCATATTGTGGAGGTGGGTTGCGGTAACCCAATGTCACCATCTCGTAATGATTCCTCGGTTCAGGATACGATACCAGATGCAAGGTAGAAGTAAGTCTTAGCAGCTCTGTTTTGCTCACGAATCTCATCGGCTTGTTCTTCTTCAGTTGGAATTACACCTTGGAACGGTGGGAAGCTTGACGAAGCTTGGTTTCTGATCTTCTCAAGATACTGAACATACGGATAGTGAGTGATCCATCAATGGATGTTGATATCTTGTTAGGATTTTCGGGATGCTCTTCTTCCGGTTCGGACTCTTCTACAGGATCCTCCTCTTCCTCGAGGTCCTCTTCTTCCTCCTTAGGCTCTTCCTCCTCCTCCATATATTGGGTGGTCTCGTTGATCATTGCCGGCATTTTAAAACTCACGTAAGGCATCGTCACCCTCATTCTTGGTTTGCGGGATGATCCTTCGCCATGGTTGGGTCGTGAGTGGACTTTGTTCATGGTGGAGCTTCCAGTAAGCCACCTTCATGGTCCAGAGTGACACTGCATCCAGTCGGAGGATGGGGATCTTGGTTCTTCATTTATTGGTCGGTTTGAAAGGAAGGCATAGGATGGGTGTGCATTTGGGAAATATCCGGTGGGAAAATATTGCGGGATCTCTGATGGTTGGTAGGTAGGGATCTCCGATGGGTGATACGTCGGTATTTCGGATGGATGATATATAGGGATTGTGGGTGGATGATAGCTCGAGTGTCTGGAGGGTTTGATTCTTGGTGGTGGCGGACTATCGGGTAATTTAATTGGGCATTGCTCAGTCCCGGGGAAGTATATCGGTTTGGGACGTTCAATGTATTGGTCTCGCCTGAAGGAAGCCTCAAAGTAATCTTCACTCATGACGTCTTTTGGGAACTTGTAGTATTTTCTTGCTCTTCTTGCTTCATGATCATAATACTCCATTAATTTTTCATAAGAAATCTTTGTTGGGTGGTTTAGAATGTGGAGAAGGAAAGAAAGGGTTACCAGCCAATCTTAGTCATATTCAAATGCCAATCTTATTCATATTCAAATAAACAAGTAAAATATTTCCTTGGCTTGGATCGAAGCTTGGGTATTGTTTTATGATACCAATTCGCTAAGATCGATGGCTCTGATACCAACCTGTCACACCCCCATCTTAGGCCTAGGAGTGCGACTCGATAGTTGGTACCACATTTGTATATAAATCAGAGTTAAGGGTTATTAGCGGAAGACTTTATAAAACATGTGGATTAAAAGTTAAATATTTACATTACAAAAGGACGAGACGAAAGTCTCGTTTAGATTTACTTGTTTATAAGTGTTTAACAAAAACGTTTTCTTTTACTTTGTTACCCCTCGAGGGTGACGCAAGCCTCGGCCCATCTTGCCTTAGGAATAACAAAGTTAAAACAACATCATTATGAACTCGAGTCTCTATACTAGGTCACCCCATCAAAACACCACAACGTTTCGATGTACTTAGGTACCATAAATATACACAAGGTCATTCTCACTCGAACATACTTTGGTTCGGCCCATCGTGGCTGGAGGTCATGACCAGGCGTGGTGCGACGTGCCCACCGCATTTAACCACATATGTAAAGATCCAGACAAAGGTATACTACAGCCTGAGTGCTAGGCTTTACTCTTATTCATAATGTTTTTAGAGACACTTGGTCTCTTGTAAAGTTTTACACATAACACATTTTTTTGTTTGAAAACAAGTTTATAAAAGTGGGGAGAATTCACCTTTGATCGGGATCGGTTTCCAACACCGTCCTTGCGTCTCTTTCTTGTTATCTCGAACCTATAGTACGTGTATAACTATTTGTTAGTCGGTTATACAATCCGGCTTAAGACCTTTAGTCTTTATTGTACCTCGATGAAACTTTAGTCCATTTCTCAATTACTTGAAAACCGTTAGTTTAAAAGTATTGTTTATAAACCTTTAGTTTATTATAAAAACCCTACGTTTCTTCTTCTTTAAGAAAAGTATTCTTTTATTATTTAAGAATACTCATTATACTTAAATAAAAATAACAATAATAATAACAAAGAATTTATATAACACATAAATATATATACATTTCTTTTCTTTCTTTCTTTTCTTTGTTATATCATTTATTCTCGAGGTATAGTATGATTTTGACCTAGGGCTTAAGCCATTAATATAATATTATATTATATTCATTGGACATTACGCCTAACCTTGTTGGCGTTTTGGACTTCCTAAGGATTCGAGCAGTACTTCCACGCCACTTGATCAACCCTTCTTACGTCAACGAACCTCTTGTCGGCACGCTTTTCGAGGCACCAACACTTCACGGTATGCACTCCAAAATGATCATCGGGACGTCGGTACGGGATCACCTTCTTGATATTCTCGTTGTCAGGAAGTGGCACGCTTATCGAGATAGGGCACGGAAAACGAGGATTTGGGAACCTTTATCGAGATGGATCGTAGGCATGATTTTCGAGGTGTAGTGAGAGATTAGAGAGAAGATTGTATGCTGTGTTTCGGTGTGAAGTTATGAAGACCCGAGGCTGCTATTTATAGGCAGTTTCTGGGGTCCCATCGCGGTACGCGACCGACTTCAAGGCACCCATCGCGTACCGAGACGTAGCCTTCGTGACGCGCACAGTAGGTCTGCCACGTGTCGCCACGTGGCAGACGGTGTGCCACGTGTTAAGACGTGGCGGACGACATGCCACGTGAGGCCAATTGTCGGGACACGTGGCAACCGGTATGCCACGTTTGGACACGTGGTGAAAAGGTGTCAGACGTGTCAGGCCACGTCATCGCGGTACGCGATGACGTAGGCTCAACAGCGATCGCGTATTGCTGTTGACCTCTTCTAGAAACTTTGACCAAGCCCCATCGCGGTACGCGATGGGATTGTCTTTTGTCCCGTCGCGTAGCGCGATAGGACAAGAAAACAGAATTTTCATATTAGCCATTTGAGTTTGGAAAAACGGCAGAATTGATCCCTTAACTTTGGAAACTTGACATTTTTGGCCCAAAATTCCCGTGATGTTACATCCTCCCCACCTTGAAATAAATCTCGTCCTCGAGATTGCTTAATGAGAATAAGTGGGGGTATTTCTTTCTCATTTCGGACTCGAGTTCCAAGTATACCCGGGTCCTCGTCGGGAATCCCATTTTACTTTCACGATTTTCAAAGTTCGTCTTTTGAGTTTCTTTAATTTCGAATCTTCGATTTGAATTGGAAATTCTACGAATTTTAAGTTCTCGTTAATTTCAACATCTTTTAACGGCATCGAGAGAGATTTATCGGCTAAACATTTACGCAGATTCGAGTTATGGAATACATCGTGTATGCCTTGCATTTCCTCGGGCAGTCGCAATCGGTATGCGACGGTACCAATTCGTTCAAGTACCTCAAAGGGTCCAACGAACCGAGGACTCAACTTTCCTTTCTTGCCGAATCGGACTACGACTTTCCATGGTGAGACTTTCAAAAGTACTTTGTCACCGACATTGAACTCTAACGGCTTACGACGGACATCGGCGTAACTCTTTTGGCGATCTCGTGCCGTTTTAAGTCGTTCACGGATTTGAATAACTTTGTCGGTAGTTTCTTGGACTATCTCGGGTCTAGATAATTGATTATCTCCAGTTTCAGACCAACACATGGGTGTTCTACACTTTCGACCATATAACGCCTCAAATGGTGCGGCTTGAATACTTGCATGATAACTATTGTTATACGAAAATTCCATTAGGGATAAGTGGTCGTCCCAACTTCCACCTAAGTCTATCACACAAGCTCTGAGCATATCTTCCAACGTTTGAATTGTCCTTTCGCTTTGCCCATCAGTTTGTGGGTGATAGGCAGTACTAAGGTTTAACTTCGTACCAAGCTCTTGTTGGAAGCTTTTCCAGAAGTGAGACGTGAAACGACTGTCTCAATCAGAGATTATAGATAGCGGTACCCCATGCAATACGACAATGTTGTTTACATATATACGTGCTAATCTATCCATTGAGTACGACTCATTGATAGGTATGAGATGTGCGAACTTTGTTAATCGATTCACAATCACCCATATAGCATTATGTTGTCGATTCGTTTTAGGGAGTTTGGTAATAAAATCCATAGTAATTAACTCCCACTTCCATACGGGAAGTTCGGGTTGCTGGAGCAGTCCCGAAGGCTTTTGGTGTTCAGCCTTTACTTTTAAACAAGTAAGACATTTCGCAACATGCGAAGCGACATCCCTTTTCATCCCATTCCACCAATTCTTTGCTTTAAGATTACGGTACATTTTGTCGCTCCCGGGATGCATCATGTATTTCGACTTATGAGCTTCGTTCAAGATTTTCTCACGCAATCCTCCAACAACTTGTACCCATATTCGGTTTCCCATTCTAAGAATACCATCATCACCCTTGACTAACGAGTCAATGGTGCCATTACGTTTTTCATCAGATATTTGGTTTTCGTTGATCGCTTGAGTTTGAGAGGATTTGATTTGGTCAACAAGATCGATTTGAAGTTCTAGCCTTAAAGCTCGGACTCTTTTGAGCTTTTCATGTTCTTTACGACTTAAGGCATCAGCCTCAACGTAGGCTTTACCTTCATGATAAACTATTTCGCAGTCATAGTCGTTGAGAGTCTCCATCCAGCGTCGTTAGCGCATGTTGAGCTCCTTTTGATCAAAGATATGCTTTAAGCTCTTATGATCAGTGTACACGGTAAATCTTACTCCATAGAGATAGTGCCTCCATATCTTAAGTGCAAAGATTATGGCACCTAACTTTAGATCGTGAGTTGTGTATTCCTTTTCGTGCACTTTAAGTTGACGAGAGGCGTAAGCGATTACTTTCTTTCGTTGCATTAATACACATCCCAAGCCGAAATGAGATGCATCGCAAAAGACAACGAAATCTTCAATACCTTCTAGCAAGGCTAGTATAGGAGCTTGGGTAAGCTTTTGTTTAAGTATATTGAACGCCTCTTGTTGCTTTGTTCCCCACTCATATTTGATATTCTTTCGAGTTAAGGAAGTTAGGGGAACGGCGATTTGTGAAAAGTTTTCGATGAACATTCGATAATAGCCGGCCAATCCCAAGAAGCTTCGAATCTCGGTTGGCGACTTTGGGATCTCCCACTTAGAGATGGCTTCAATCTTAGCGGGGTCTACTTGAATGCCATTGATGTCGATAATATGACCAAGAAATTGACCTCGTGCAACCAGAACTCGCATTTCAAGAACTTGGCGTACAATTTCTCGGTTTTAAGAATTTCAACTAACTTTCGAAGGTGATTTTCATGATCGGCCTTAGCCTTAGAATAAATTAATATGTCTTCGATGAATACGATCACAAATTTATCTAAGTAAGGCTTACAAATACGATTCATCATGTCCATGAATGAAGTCGGCGCATTGGTAAGTCCGAATGGCATAACGGTGAACTCGTAATGGCCGTACCGTATTTGAAACACGGTTTTCGGAATATCTTCGGATTGGACTTTGAGTTGGTGATAGCCGTAATGAAGATTGATTTTAGAAAAGAATCTAGCACCTTGAAGTTGGTCAAAAAGATCGTCGATTCGGGGAAGTGGATATCGATTCTTGATTGTAACTTTGTTGAGAGCTCGGTAATCGATACACATTCGCATGGATCCATCCTTCTTCTTGACAAAAAGTATCGGTGCTCCCCATGGTGATGAACTTGGTCATATGAATCCTTTCTTGAGAAGCTCGTCAAGTTGTTTCTTCAATTCTTTCATCTCGGTTGGTGCGAGGCGATATGGAGCTTTGGCGATCGGAGCAGTTCCAGGAATAAGATCGATCCTAAATTCTACTTCACGATCGGGAGGAATGCCGGGAAGTTCATTAGGAAAAACATCGGCAAAATCGGAGACTACAGGAACGTCTTTGATTTCTTTGGGTTTTGATTCCTCAGTGACGTAGGCCATGAATGCTAAGCATCCTTGAATCAAACATTTGTTAGCCCTTACCATGGAGATTAGGCAAACTTGGCCAGCGTCTTTATCCCCTTCGATTCGTATGGTACGTCTGTCAAGGGTTCGAAGTTCTACGGTCTTGCTATCACAAAGGATACCAGCATGGTTGTCGGATAACCAATCCATGCCCAATACGACGTAAAAACCAGAAAGAGTCATAGGTAGCAATTGAATAGGTAAAACGTAACCGGCTAATAAGATTTTTCCGTTTTCTAGAGCTTCGAAGATTTTTATAATTTCGCCACTAGCGGTCTCGACGCTTAGAGTTTCATTAAGTTTGATTAAAGGTTCGTTTAATAGACTACAAAACTTATAATC
This sequence comes from Bidens hawaiensis, assembly GCF_021521415.1. Taxonomy (NCBI): domain Eukaryota; kingdom Viridiplantae; phylum Streptophyta; class Magnoliopsida; order Asterales; family Asteraceae; genus Bidens; species Bidens hawaiensis. Next base: position 220,030 of record NW_027493848.1, read on the forward strand.
TATAAAACTTAAATTGGCTCCTGAATCAAACAAGACTCTAGCATAGGCATTGTTAACAAGGAACGTACCGGTAATAGTTTCCGGTGCTTCGGCCGCTTTCTTGGTATCCAGGACGAAAACTCTTGCATTGCCCTTCTTGGGCTCGTTCTTTTGACCGCTACCACCCGCACCACCAGTCGTGGGCTTATTCTTGGGGCACTCGAAACTAAGGTGTCCCATCTCCTTGCTATTGTAGCAGATCATCTTCTTCTTCCAACAATCGGCCGTGGCGTGGTCGGTTTTGTGACATGATTCACAAAGTCGCGGAGTTAGGTGCCATTGACCCCTATGGTACTTCTTACAAATTTTGCATTGTGGGATGCCGGGGTTGAAGCCAGACCTTCGTTGATCGACTCCTTTACCCTTGAATCGAGTATTTCCTTCTTTCTTTGGGTCTTGTGTGGTTGCGACCCTCTTGTCCTCTTCTTTGTTTTGGATCATTCCGCCCATCAAGTACCCGGCCAACTCCATCGCGGAGTCAGCGGTTTGTGGCAAGTGTGACCTCACCATGTCACGAATCTCTCGTGGTAGTCTTCATATATAGCGTGTGACTTTGCTGGATTCGGGGGTAACCAGCTGGGGAACCAATCGGCAGAATTCGTGGAATTTTGTATTATACTCACGAAGGTTCGTTCCAATAACCTTGTGAGATAGGAACTTGGTTTGAATTTGGTCCGTTTCGTGCATCGGACAGAACTTCGACATCAGCAACTCTTTAAACTCGCTCCATGACATGTTATACATAACCTCCCTTCCTCTACTCATTATCAAAGTATTCCACCACTCTAGGGCCTCACCTTTAAACATTAGGGTAGAGTATTGAATCTTTTCTTCTTCCGAACACTTGCTCGTAATCACGATTGTCTCCATCTCTTCAAGCCACCATACGGTCATGATGGCTCCCTTATTACCATGGAATTCCTTTGGCCCATAGTAATTGAACTCTTTGAACGTACACCCACCTATTTTGAGCCTCTTGAATTCTTGACGAACGCCACCATCAGCGTTTGATTCATGTACACTTTCATCCGCACGTGAGGGTCTAGAACGGGGTTTAGAAACAGATTTTCGGGAAGGATGGACAGATTGTGAATGTTTTGTTGGTCTAGATTGAGATCTAGCCATGGATTCTTCCCTAACTGCATCTTTAATCATCTTTTGAATTCGGTCCATAAGTTTTTCGGGAATTGGATCTTCTTGTTCGTTTTCGGGTCCCTTTCCTTTTTCTTTTTGTTTTTTCGGCTTCCTTTCGGGAATCCTCATGGTTATTACTTTGTTGAGACATATTATCTTTTCTTTTTATTCTTTTATATCTGAAATTTAACGAATGTTCTTTATTAAACACACGTTTTATTTCAACATTTGTACATACCATACAAGGTATATACAAGGATTATTACAACACCACACACACATATATATACATTCATACTTGATGTATATGTATTCTTATCCATACATCACTTAACACATTACATACATACTAGATTACACACATACACTTCATCTCTTGAAACACGTCATCACCACCATCATCTTAGTCCTTCAAAAACTTCTTAACAACCCTCGTCAGTTTGTTGCATTTGTGAAGAAGCTTCTCTCCCATCTTCTTCTTTTTCTTCCCTTCCTCAACCACCTTCTTCCTCCAGTCATCAGTCTCGTGCAGAGCGTGATCCAAGTGTTCTTCATATGACTGCGGGACTACGTCGGGGAATCCATATTGTGGAGGTGGGTTGCGGTAACCCAATGTCACCATCTCGTAATGATTCCTCGGTTCAGGATACGATACCAGATGCAAGGTAGAAGTAAGTCTTAGCAGCTCTGTTTTGCTCACGAATCTCATCGGCTTGTTCTTCTTCAGTTGGAATTACACCTTGGAACGGTGGGAAGCTTGACGAAGCTTGGTTTCTGATCTTCTCAAGATATTGAACATACGAATCGACAGAACCGTAGCTTGGGTTGTGGGAAGTGAGTGATCCATCAATGGATGTTGATATCTCGTTAGGATTTTCGGGATGCTCTTCTTCCGGTTCGGACTCTTCTACAGGATCCTCCTCTTCCTCGAGGTCCTCTTCTTCCTCCATAGGCTCTTCCTCCTCCTCCATATATTGGGTGGTCTCGTTAATCATTGCCGGCATTTTAAACCTCACGTAAGGCATCGTCACCCTCATTCTTGGTTTGCGGGATGATCCTTCGCCATGGTTGGGTCGTGAGTGGACTTCGTTCATGGTGGAGCTTCCAGTAAGCCACCTTCATGGTCCAGAGTGACACTGCATCCAGTCGGAGGATGGGGATCTTGGTTCTTCCTTTATTGGTCGGTTTGAAAGGAAGGGATAGGATGGGTGTGCATTTGGGAAATATCCGGTGGGAAAATATTGCGGGATCTCTGATGGTTGGTAGGTAGGGATCTCCGATGGGTGATACTTCGGTATTTCAGATGGATGATGTATAGGGATTGTGGGTGGATGATAGCTCGAGTGTCTTGAGGGTTCGATTCTTGGTGGTGGCGGACTATCGGGTAATTTAATTGGGCATTGCTCAGTCCCGGGGAAGTATATCGGTTTGGGACGTTCAATGTATTGGTCTCGGCTGAAGAAAGCCTCAAAGTAATCTTCACTTATGACGTCTTTTGGGAACTTGTAGTATTTTCTTGCTCTTCTTGCTTCACGATCATTATACTCCATTAATTTTTCATAAGACATCTTTGATGGGTGGTTTAGAATGTGGAGAGGGAAAGAAAGGGTTACCAGCCAATCTTATTCATATTCAAATAAACAAGTAAAATATTTCCTTGGCTTGGATCGAAGCTTGGGTATTGTTTTACGATACCAATTCGCTAAGATCGATGGCTCTGATACCAACCTGTCACACCCCCATCTTAGGCCTAGGAGTGCGACTCGATAGTTGGTACCACATTTGTATATAAATCAGAGTTAAGGGTTATTAGCGGAAGACTTTATAAAACATGTGGATTAAAATTTAATTCTTTACATTACAAAAGGACGAGATGAAAGTCTTGTTTAGATTTACTTGTTTATAAATGTTTAACAAAATCATCATATTTTAATATTCAACAAAATATCCGAGCCATCGGATTCTTGAGCCTTCGTCCTTCAAGCTCTATTCTTGGTTACCTGCAAAATGTTATAAAAATACGTCAGCAAACATTTGCTGACGAAAAAAATATTTTCTTTTACTTTGTTACTCCTCGAGGGTTACGCAAGCCTCGGCCCATCTTGGCTTAGGAATAACAAAGTTAAAACAACATCATAATAAACTCGAGTCTCTACACCAGGTCACCCCAGCAAAACACCGCAGCGTTTCGACGTACTTAGGTACCATAAATATACATAAGGTCATTCTCACTCGAACATACTTTGGTTCGGCCCATCGTGGCTGGAGGTCGTGACTAGGCGTGGTGCGATGTGCCCACCGCATTTAACCACATATGTAAGGATCCAGACAAACGTATACTACAGCCTGAGGGCTAGGCTTTTACTCTTATTCATAACGTTTTTAGAGACACTTGGTCTCTTGTAAAGTTTTACACATAACACATTTGTTTGTTTTAAAACAAGTTTATAAAAGTGGGGCGTATTCACCACACAACTATTCGTTAGTCGGATATACAATCCGGCTTAAGACCTTTAGTCTTTATTTTACCTCGATGAACCTTTAGTCCATTTCTCAATTACTTGAAAACCTTTAGTTTAAAAGTATTGTTTATAAACCTTTAGTTTATTATAAAAACCCTAGGTTTTTTCTTCTTTAAGAAACGTATTCTTTTATTATTTAAGAATACTCATTATACTTAAATAATAATAATAATAACAAAGAATTTATATAACATATAAATATATATACATTTCTTTTCTTTCTTTCTTTTCTTTGTTATAACATTTATTCTCGAGGTATAGTATGATTTCGACTTAGGGTTTAAGCCTTTAATATAATATTATATTATATTCATTGGACATTACGCCTAACCTTGTTGGCGTTTTGGACTTCCTAAGGATTCTAGTAGCACTTCCACGCCACTTGATCAACCCTTCTTACGTCAACGAACCACTTGTCGGCACGCTTTTCGAGGCACCAACACTTCACGATATGCATTCCAAAATGATTTTCGGGACGTCGTTACGGGATCACCTTCTTGATATACTCGTTGTCGGGAAGTGGCACGCTTATTGAGGTAGGGCACGGAAAACGAGGATTTGGGCACGTTTATCGAGATGGATCGTAAGCACGATTTTCGAGGTGTAGTGAGAGAGTAGAGAGAAGATTGTATGCTATGTTTTGGTGTGAAGTTATGAAGACCCGAGGCTGCTATTTATAGGCAGTTTCTGGGGTCCCAACGCGGTACGCGACCGCCTTCAAGGCACCCATCGCGTACCGCGACGTTGCCTTGGTGACGCACACAGTAGGTCTGCCACGTGGGTGTGCCACGTGTTAACACGTGGCGGACGACATGCCATGTGTGGCCACGTGTCGGGACACGTGGCGACTGGTGTGCCACGTGTGGACACGTGGTGAAAAGGTGTCAGACGTGTCAGGCCACGTCATCGCGGTACGCGATGACGTAGGCTCAACAGCGATCGCGTATCGCTGTTGACCTCTTCTAGTAACTTTGACCAAGCCCCATCGCGGTACGCGATGGGCTTGTCTTTTGTCTCGTCACGTAGCGCGATAGGACAAGAAAACAGAATTTTTATATTAGCCCTTTGAGTTTGGAAAAACGGAGGAATTGATCCCTTAACTTTGGAAACTTGACATTTTTGGCCCAAAATTCCCGTGATGTTACATTTTGTCTCCAACTCTCACAGACATTTTGAAACTGTCATGATGAGAGATAAAGCTCCCTTTACACCATGCATAGGCACCTGAATCAAGAAACCATAAGTGTGAGGGAGTGGACTTGCCTACATCATCATCCATGAGAGACATTTGATCTTCAGTATAAGCCATGTATAGTCGTTGCTCACTATCCTTTGGTGTATCTTCTGAATCAACATCCATATTAGCTACATATTGTTCATCCAAATACCAACAATCCTTTCTTTCATGACCAATATTATTACAATGAGTGCATTGAGGGACTTTACTTTTGTCTTGGCTTCTCCCTCTCCTCTACCCCTGAAAGATAACCTCACTCTTACAATGAGTGCATTGAGGGACTTTGCTCATCTCCTGAATTTTGCTTCTCTGGGGTAGATCATCTGTACATATTGTCTTATTGGGATTGCTAACATCCCATTAGTTTAACTGGAGTCAGATTTGAAAGGTCATGACCAACTTCTATGGAAGGTACAACATAATCACATCTGGAACTAAGACTACGAAGTACCTTTTCCACAATAGTTTGGTTTGAGATCTCCTCTCCATAGGATCATTTCTGACTAACAAGAGCCATGACTCTTCCAAAGTGATCTCCAATAACCTCACTTTCCTTCATAGTAAGATTTAAAAATTCCCTTCTCAAACGTTAAAGCTTAACAACCTTCACTTGTGAATAATTTCATTCTTAATATCTCTCTTGTATCTTTAGCATTGGAAACAACAACAATACGAGAGAAGAGTTGGTCATGCACGACCTTTTGAATGATGGCCATGGGATGAGCATCTCTCTTTTGAGAATTCTTCAATTTTTCAGCATCTTTCTCGACTACATCAAACCCATCATGAACAAAGTCCCATAAATCTCTTGATCTCAGAATCGTCTCCATACGAACACTCCAATATTCGTAGCCTGCCCCTTTAAACACGGGAATAGGCGTTGGAGCAGTAGGAAGGGTACTAGTTTGTTCTACCATGGATCGGAGGCAAGAACATATTAGGATTTTAGAATAATGGTATGACTAGGGCTATGTTGAATAGGAATCAAATCAGACTGGCGCTCTGATACCCAATCTGATGGTATAACGATTTTAATAAGAAACATATGAACGATAAAGATGAATAGGATTTAAGTTTCTCTTATCTTTAATCAAAGAAAATAGGCTCATGAAATGAGCTCATACAACAACCTATTAAAAGGCCACCAATAATTTAGCTCTAGCCTAACAAACTTGACTAGATCAAAAACAAAACAAGACTTATTGTAGGGCCCGGTTTGCTTAATAGTCTTTTGTATTTATTTATTATATTCACGATGTAATTTTCCAGCTTACGATTTCATTAATGTATGTTTGGCTCGAAGCCATGTATTTAGAGTCCATTAGGCGGATAGGTGAGTGAAGAATAAACGTATGGTTAGATTTTTGGATTTACGATTCATGTTCACATGTTGTGTGGCGTATTTTGGTATCTAGCCGCTTGCTAGTGCTTTTGTATTTTTAAAAAAATATATAATTAGTTTTCAATTATCATGTGCTCAAAAGTAGACACTCATGGCATTTAGGAAAAGCGAATATTCATAAACAATCACATTATTTGTATTTTTGTAGGTTCCCTTGACGGATCACACGAGATATCCCGATATACACAGGTGCGGAATCCCTGTGTAGATCGTTACGGACGTAGAATATAATCACACAAACACACGAACACGATACGAACAAACTCACGTTATATTAATAACTCGAACCGTGATACTTACAGACTCTCGACCTCACGTCACTTGACTCACTGAATTACACGTAAACTGAACTACTCGATCAACTAATCAATCGTAAACAGTAAACTGTAAACTATATAAATACAAGACAACTTCGCCTTAGGTGAAGTTGTCTATAACTTCGCTCGTTCAACAAGTTCGCCTAGGCGAACTTGTCAACAACTTCGCTTGGTTAACAAGTTCGCCTAAGCGAACTTGTCAACAACTTCGCTTGTTCAAACAAATACACAAACAATATTACAGACTCGATTACAGACATTAGACATATGAACTACTGACATCTATGCACCAACAGACTCCCCCTTGGCAGTAGCTTCATATCTTGATCTTTCAGCTCTTGTCTCGTAATCCTGTATCTTCACGCGTGCACTCCTTCTCTAACACACACCGTGACTACTCGCTGATATTTCCTTACTTCATCCTTCCAAGCAGGAATATAGAATATCTTCTTTTCATTCAACACTTGCAAATCAGCTTTCGATAAGTTAACAAGATGCATCGGGTCATACACCCGCAGCACTTCTTGTTCATCTTCGTCTTCCATCACGGCTTCAGCAGTCTGGCAATCAACGTACCACCATTTTAGATTCTTCAACACATCTTGAGGCATAGTCTTCATTGGAACCTCCTTGATGCATCGGATCGGTTTGTACTTCATCACCATCCATGGCTTGCCATCTGCTCTCAATCCCCTTTCTGTATCCTCCACGAGCTTTCCCTTCTGTGGCTTTAATAGTTCAAACTTCTTTTCTTTTATGCTTTCTTTCCACACAATCTTCTCAATCACTCTTGCCATGTTGTTGTCACTTCTATTTATCAGGCCCAACCTGGCCAAATCTTTCACCTCACATTCCGGCAACGTATTGAGAGATCTCAACATTCTTTTGAAGTATTGAATACCATCATAACGCTTCACCACAAACAACTTCATCTGTTCATCATATATCCAACAGATAATTCCCTTCTTCGACTCAGCATAGCCTTTGATGTTATAACTCTTCTTGAACATGGCTGGAACAGCAGGCTTCTTGGTCTTGATAAACCAATGAGCACAGCCTTCCTTCCACCTAGGCTGCTCCTCCCACTCAGTCTCATCCATCTCAGCACCCATGTCGGCTTTCTCAACATCAGGGATCTCGTGTTCAACGTCTTCTTCTACTATCTCCCCCTCTTCTATCCCATCTTCAATCACAATCTGCTCACCGATCTTCTCAATCACATCACTCGGCAGCACATCTTCATCAAACAACACATCGTCGCTGAACATATCATCGTCAAGCTCCTTCAGCGCATCAATCACGTCATCCTCAACTAACACCACATCATCACCACCAGCCGCGTCGGTAGACTCCCCCTCAGCTGTGGAAGTACCAAGAGCTTGAGAAGTTCTTGGCAGCTCACCACCTGCATCTTTCGATGCATTGGGATCATCGTCTCGGTCATTTCTTTTCTTCGTCCTGAGCTCGTCGCCCTTACAGCTCATCTCCCCCTGAGATGCCAAGAACTCCTTCAAGGCATCTATAACTTTCCCATGCTCAACCAGGAGGGATGCCTGTAGTTGATTTGCTTCCACTAGGCTTTGAATAGTCTTAGATTGCTTTGCCACGATCCGCTCTAGTGAAGCTATTCTCTCTGAGTCTGAAGTAGGCGTAGGCGAGACACCAGAAGCAGGCGTAACCGCAGGTGGTACCATACCTGATAACCCTGCAGTAGTCATGACTGTTGACTCTACAAATCGTGCAGCTACCACCGACTGAGTAAGCGTTGGAGGTGGTAGTGACACGATCTCCGGAGTCGACGTCTGGATGGTAGTGGTGGATGGAATGCCAGCCGTTGATGTAGCTACCACGGGAACATCCGCAGCGCTTGTACTTGTCACCTGTACAGAAGAAGGAACGATAGACATACCAGACAGTGCTGCCGGAGCGAAACGTACCATCCTTGAAGTCTCTCCAGCTCCCATGCCAGCACCTGTCCTTTCCCGTCTTGATCTTCTTATCAGCTTATGTATGTCTTCTTCCTCTTCTGACTCTTCATCATCTTCCGTTCTCTTTCTTTTCCCAAACGTTCTCTCTCGAGACACCATCAACCGTCTCCCCTCATCCATAATCTCATCCAAATCTGAGTCAGCTATCGAAGTTGCTGCTCTAGTAACACTTACACCCGAACCCTGTGCAGCCGAGACCTGCACCTCTTCAACGTGATCCATATCAAAATAACCTTGACCTCCAAAAACAGCGTCAAGATCAATATCCTCTGCAGCAGACACAACAGGCACAGCAGGAGCAGGAACAGCTTGAGTTGCTCTTGCCTGTCGCGGTTGAGGATCTCTGAACTCGTCCCCACCAGCAGGAACATACTCTGGGTTGATTAAAAACCCAAACAGTGGAGTATGCCTGGGACGACGTTCAGGGTTGCTCCTCGCACTCGACGTGCGGCATTGAGCAAAGATACGTTTGCTCACAGATTCCACGTATCTTATCGGGCGTCTCTGAGGTAGAGTCGGAGCGACATGGTTCAATATCATCTGGATGAACCGTGGGTACATAATGAACCGCTCCCGAGACATCGCCCTCCTCTGCCTATCAATCTCGTAGAAGACCATTTGACTGAAGCTATAACGTTTGTTATAGGTCAGTGCAGTCATTGCAGACTGCATGGTTGCACCCATACCGTCAGTGCCCGCCTTCCTCCCAGACATGCAAACTATCATAACGTGCATGAGGAAGCGCCACTGATCTAGAAGGAAACCCTTCCTCCTCTGGGTATCTCCTAATGGACCAGAGTAGCCCATTCGGAGAAACGCTCCATCACGGAACGGAGCTACGAACTCTGTAGGGTCATCCCTAGTCTCTTCACCGAATCGTAAGGCCACCCGTATCTGTTCAGAATTGAACTGAACTTGTTGATTGTTCACCGTCGCTCGCATGACCGGGGGCTCAACACGACAGTCTTATTCGACCGTCTGCCAGAAGTCTTCGATATTCGGTAGAGATATCGGCAGAGTGTTTGTGATCGCATGAAAAATCCTCGAGCGCAGGAGGAAAGTTATGATCTCGCGGTAATCGTCCACACCGCTCGCCTCCGGGTCAAGGGTGATGTACATATTGTGACCCGGGAAAAATTGTCTCTGATTGTCACCATCGTCTCCTCCTGCACCTCCAGCACCCGCTACCGCAGCCATATCTGCAACAAACAAACCAAGTTAGTTAAACATTAAGACTTAGCACAAGTTCGCTTAGTTACCATGAGCGAAGTTGTGATAAACTCTGTATAGGCGAAGTTAAAGTTGAGGCGAAGTTGGGAACAACTTCGCTTCAGCTTTAAGTTCGTCTAATTAATATTAAGTAAAATGATCTTAGGCGAAGTTAATGTTAACTTCGCCTCATCACAACATCGCCTCAGGCGAATTTAAGTTTCAGGCGAAGTTACGGATAACTTCGCCTCAGGCGAACTTAAGCTTCGGGCGAAGTTACGGATAACTTCGCCTCAGGTGAACTTAAGTTTCAGGCGAAGTTACGGATAACTTCGCCTAAACACTAACTTCGCCTGAATCTGAATCGGCGACAGTAAGTTTAATGGAACAACGTGCAGTTGATGATTCGGCTAGTTTAGACGATTAAGTACTCTTAGACACAAGTTTTAAGGACATGTTGACGATCAGTATGTTTATTAACACGTTAAAACACAAGTTATGAAACTCGGTTTCAAAACCGATGGTCCAAGGGTTCGAAACCAGTCGAAACAAACATTTAGACGCTTGAATGAACATTGAGTATGTGATATAATGGTATTGCGAACCTTGAATCGGTGTGAAAATCGGGAATAAATAACACGTAATCGGTTTGAAAGAACAAGTTCGCCGGAAAAGTATGTTCGCTGTGGGTATAAGTTCGTTGAATTTTAGAAAGTGATGAACAGTATGTCGATTGAACATCCTTATATAGGGTCTGGGTTATACAGGCGAAGTTACGGATAACTTCGCCTAGGCGAAGTTATCCACAACTTCGCCTGTTCAACAACATCGCCTAAAATTTCAAAATTTAACCCTTAAAATGTTAACAGTTATCAATTAAGTTATAAATTTTCCTTTAAGAAATAAATAACATGATCAATTCTAAGTAACCAGTTAAAAAGTCATAAAACTATCTACGTACAAAAACGTAAAAAATTTAAAGTATAAGGGATCAAATTTCAGTCTAGTTAGGGACTACCACGTTTTAGAAAAGATCCGAACAGGAATCACACTAATTGCGTGACTGTCACATAGATCCGTGTTTAGCTGTATTATGACATATAGTGACAGGTTGTAAGCAGGTAAAACTTAAAGTGGTTTTCATCGTTTCTGTGATACGAGTTAGGTTCGATTAAGCCTCAAAATTTAAGTGGGCAACAACTCAGAAATATTGATGTCTCCTATCTATCCTCAAAGCGTATTTGGCTTTCCCCAAGTCACCCCGAATTGACTTCGACCCATAGTGTCTGATTAAACTTGTAAGTACTCTTCATCTGTTTCCCGTTCTTCTTCTTACTCTAAGATTGAGAAGTCTTGATTTTATCATCACTAATATGTTTCAATAACTCCAAATATATATATATATATATATTTTTTTTTTAAATAAACATAGACTTCAAAGTAGAAATTAACTGCAAGTCCCGAATCTGGATCACTGCAGTATCTTGAGACGCTATCTTCACGGGAATCAGAACACACATGGGCTCGTGTATGACTGGGTAATCGCTTTTCTGCCTATCATTCGGAAAGATATATATGAAGACATGCAAAACTCTTAAGGAGTTTCCACGTGTAAAATCAAGTAAATTTAGTTTGTATCACATATACTTTTACGCACCATAAAAAGTTACCATGACATACAATGACTGTCCTAAAGCCTTTTAAGCCTAATAACTTCACTAGTTAAGCAACAGAATTAGTATATCTATCATTTTCCAAGGTTGGATCAATTTTCTGTTAAACATTGTTGGTACATGTGTGTCAGTAGTTCATAGTCTAGCATTTGTAATCGAGTCTGTAATGTAATTATGTTTTGTTTATGATTGTTTTGTAATACGCGAAGTTGTCAACAAGTTCGCTATGGCGAACTTGTTGAATCAGCGAAGTTATGGACAACTTCGCCAATGGCGAAGTTGTCGTGTATAAAACTGTTTCGCTGAAACAGTTTGAGAGTTGGTCGTTTTAGGGTTTGTTTCAGTGTGTTTCATATTGTTACGTGTTATTCTCTGTAATAGTGACCGTGAGTCACGTGTTCGGTTATCAATATAACGTGGTTGATTTATTGCTCGTGTGATTCTATCTCTACACTCGTAACTACCTGCGCAGGGATTCCGCACCTGCGTTGTTAGCGATATCCCGTGTACGATCCGTCCAGGAACCTACAACTGGTATCAGAGCTCATCAAAGGCTTGAGAATGACTGTCAAGCACTAGCAAAACTCAATCCCAATAAAAACACGTCCCGCGAATAGGTCAAACGAGACGTTTTCTACACCCGCGTGAAATCCCGAACCTCACAATCGAGCCGATTGGCTCTGATACCAGTTGTAGGTTCCTGGACGGATCGTACACGGGATATCGCTAACAACGCAGGTGCGGAATCCCTGCGCAGGTAGTTACGAGTGTAGAGATAGAATCACACGAGCAATAAATCAACCACGTTATATTGATAACCGAACACGTGACTCACGGTCACTATTACAGAGAATAACACGTAACAATATGAAACACACTGAAACAAACCCTAAAACGACCAACACTCAAACTGTTTCAGCGAAACAGTTTTATACACGACAACTTCGCCATTGGCGAAGTTGTCCATAACTTCGCTGATTCAACAAGTTCGCCATAGCGAACTTGTTGACAACTTCGCGTATTACAAAACAATCATAAACAAAACATAATTACATTACAGACTCGATTACAAATGCTAGACTATGAACTACTGACACACATGTACCAACAGACTCCCCCTTGGCAGTAGCTTCATATCTTGATCTTCAAATCTTGAGTCTTGTAATCTTCACCTCTACGCGTGCGCCCCTTCTCTCACACATACTGACACTACCCCTTGATATTTCCTAGCTTGATCCTTCCAAGCAGGAATGTAGAAGATCTTCTTCTCGTTGAGCACTTTCAAATCAGCCTGCGACAGATTAACAAGATGCATCGGGTCGTACACCCGAAGTACTTCTTGTTCATCCTCATCTTCCATTACCGCCTCAGCTGTCTCGCAATCTACGTACCACCATTTTAAATCTTTTAGGACGTTCTTAGGCATAACTTTCATCGGTACTTCTTTCAAATGACGGACTGGTTTATACTTCATAACCATCCATGGTTTGCCGTCAGCCCTCATTCCACGATCTTTGTCTTCTATCAACTTTCCTTTTTGAGGCTTTAGCAGTTCAAACTTTTTGTCTTTAATGGCTTCTTTCCATACGATCTTCTCAATGATTCTTGCCATATCATCATTGCTTCTATTGATCAGCCCCAATCTCGCTAGATCTTTCACCTCACATTCTGGTAAGGAATTCAAAGATCTCAACAATCTCTTAAAGTACTGAATGCCGTCGTACCGTTTGATTACAAATAGTTTCAGCTCTTTGTCGTACAACCAGCATATGATTCCCTTCTTTGACTCTGCATAGCCCTTTATATTATAAGTCTTTCTGAACATCGTTGGCACTGCAGGCTTCTTGGTTTTAACAAACCACTGAGCACAGCCTTCTTTCCAGTTTGGCTGCTCCTCCCATACAGTCTCTTCTATCACGCTCTCATCCCCCAATTCTGATCTCTCAACAGCTGGAATCTCATGTTCCACTGAATCATCCACAATTTCACCTTCTTCTAATACATCTTCCACATTAATCTGTTCTCCAATCTTCTCAATCTCATCCATAGGCAACACGTCGTCATCATCCATCAACTCATCGTCCTCCTCCTCATCCAACTCCTTCAAAGCATCGATAACGTCTTCAACATCAGCGTCGTCATCCACAACTACAACATCATCACCAGCTGCATTTGTAGACTCCCCCTCAGTTGTGGAAGCCCCAAGAGCCTGAGAGGTTCTTGGCAGCTCATCACCTGCACCGGAAGGTGCATTAGGATCATCGTCATGATCTTCTCGTCTTTTCGTTCTCAACTCATCGCCCCTACACGTCGTCTCCCCCTGAGATGCCAAGTAATCCTTGAAGGCATCTATTATTCTTCCATGTTCAACCAGGAGGGCAGCTTGTAGTCGATTGGATTCCACTAGGCGGTCAATAGTCTTTGACTGTTCAGTAACAATCCGCTCTAGCGAAAGAATCCTCTCGGTATCTGAAGTAGGCAATGGAGTTGGTGGAACATCAGTAGCTGAAGTGACCGCAGGTGGTACCCTTGGTAACCCTGCAGTAGAAGTGATGGTCGACTCCACAAACCGTGCAACTACCACCGGTGGATTAAGCGGTTGTGGTGGTAGAGACACAACTGTTGGTGCCGACGTCTCGATCGCTGTAACCTGTGCTGTAGTAGGAATAAGAGACATACCAGATAAGGCAGGTGGAGCAAAACGTACTAGCCTTGAAGATTCTCCAGCTCCCGAACCTATACCTCTCTGTTCTCTTCTTGAACGTCTTAGCACAATCTGTACTGCCTCCTCTTCATCCACTTCATCCTCATCCTCCTCCACAGTTCTCGGCCTCTTTCCCGTAGTCCGTTCCCGAGACACCATAAGTCTTCTTGCCTCAGCAAACGTCTCGTCTAGATCAGAGTCAGCTACCGAAGTAGCTGCTCTGGTAACATCCATAAACTGAGGACCCGAGACATCCATATCAAACAAACCATGTCCACTAAAAGCAGCATCTAGATCAACTTGTTCAGCAGTGGACACAGCCTGAGATATAGTAGCTGGCACAGCAGCAGAAGATACAACAGGCGCAGCTGATACAGCATGAGGTGCTGCCGCCTGATGTGGTTGCGGATCCCTGAACTCGTCCCCTCCTGCAGGAACATACTCCGGGTTGATGAGATACCCGAAAAGTGGAGTATGCCTGGGACGCCGCTCAGGGTTGCTACGAGTGCTCGACGTCCTGCACTGAGCAAAGATACGTTTTGTTACGCACTCAACGTATTTGATAGGGCGTCTTTGCGGTATAGACGGAGCGACATGATTAATAATCATTTGTAGAAATCGAGGATACATAGTAAAACGCTCGCGCGCCGTCGCCCGTCTCTGACGATCAATCTCGTAAAAGATTAGCTGACTAAAAGAATATCTGCGGTTGTAAGTCAGCGCAATCATGGCCGATTGCATCGTCGCACCCATCCCGTCGGTTCCTGCCTTTCTGCCGGACATGCATACTATTAACACATGCATCAGAAAGCGCCATTGATCCAGCAGAAAGCCTTTCCTCCTCTGCGAGTCCCCCAGCGGACCCGAATAACCCATCCTCAAGTAAGCTCCGTCACGGAAAGGAGCTACGAACTCCGTTGGGTCGTCTCTCGTTTCATCACCGAACTGCAGAGCCAACCGTATATCTTCCGAGGAAAACTGTATGTCTTGACCATTGACAGTTGCTCGCATCACTGGAGGCTCAGGTCTGCAATCATAATACACCGTCTGCCAGAAATCTTGAATGTTGGGCAGAGATATGGGTAGTGTATTAGTGATCGCGTGAAAAACTCGTGATCGTTGGAGAAATGTGATAATCTCCCTATAGTCTTCAACGCCTCGTGCGTCTGGATCCAAAGTGATGTATTGGTTATGGGCTGGAAAGAATTGTCGTTGCTCATCACCATCATCACCACCAGCACCTCCAACAGCAGCCATATCTGCATAAAACAAATCAAGTTAGAGACCATATAACCATCTCACAAGTTCGCTGTGTACCATGTGCGAAGTTGTGATGTACAGGCGAATTTAAAGGTGAGGCGAAGTTGGAAACAACTTCGCTTCATCTGTAAGTTCGTCTGAAATCTTATAAAAAATTTGAAATAGGCGAAGTTGTGTTCAAGGCGAAGTTAGGGATAACTTCGCCATAGGCGAAATTAAGCTTTAAGCGAAGTTGTGGATAACTTCGCTGAAGGCGAACTTAAGCCACTGGCGAAGTTGAGAATAACTTCGCGTTAACCTTAACTTCGCCTAAATCTGAAACGGCGACTGTTCAGATTCAAACAAGTTTTATCCGACGTTTCGGACCGATTTAAGGATATAACAATGAAGTCCAACATATTTCAATGGTGTTAGGACGAAAAGGTCGTCCATGAACACGTAACGTGAGGTCGAAAAACTTGGTTTCTAAGGTTCGACGACCCGAGGTCTCAAACCGGGTAAAACTATAAAGAGAAAGATAGGATGATATTGACAACACATACCACTAGTATAGTAGAAACAAGGAACACAAGATCGAAATCGAAAGTGAATAACAAGATCCGGATATAATGGTTATTGTAACAAGTTCGCCGGAATTTCGAAAATAAGTGATACTGTTACTGTTTAAAATCCCTTATATAGGGCAGAGTTGGTTCAGGCGAAGTTATGCTTAACTTCGCCAAGGCGAAGTTAAGCACAACTTCGCCGAATTCAACAACTTCGCCCGTAATTTTCAAAATCAGCCCTTTAAGTTTGAATAATCTTGAATTTAACCTTATAAGTTACCAAAAAGAGTTAAACAAATATGATCAAGACCCAGTAACCAACAATACAATAATATAACTACAAAAAACAAAAAAACTTAGAAAAATTTTAATGAAATAAGGGATCAAATTTCAGTCTAGTCAGGGACCACTGCGTTTTAGAAAAGATCCTAACAGGAATCATACTAACAATGTGACTGTCACTTAGATCCGTGTTTAGCTGTATTATGACATAGAGACACAGGTTGTAAGCATGTAAATAACGTAAATGGTTTTCATCGTTTCTGTGATACGGATTAAGGTTCAGTTAAGCTCAAAAATTTAAGTTGGCAACATCTCAGAGATAATGATGTCTTCTATCTATTCTCAAAGCGTATTTGGCTATACCCAAGTCACCCCGAGTTGACTTCGACCCATAATGTCTGATTATCTTGTATATACTCGTTGACTGCATCCCGTTCTCTTCTTACTCCAGACATGAGAAGTCTTGATTGTTACTATGTCTCATAAGTATTTAAAAATATACACGTATATATATATATATATATATATATATTTTTTTTTTTTAAACAAATATTTTTATCGACTTCGGAGTACTAAACCACTGCAAGTCCCGAATCTGGATCACTGCAGTATCTTGAAATGCTTTCTTCACGGGAATCAGAACACTTACGGGCTCGTGTATAACTGGGTAGTCGCTTTTCTGCCTATCCTTCGAAAAGATATGTATGAAGACATACAAAACTCTTAAGGAGTTTCCACGTAAATTCGAGTAAATTTAAGTTAGTATCACATACACTTTTACGCACCATAAAAATTACCATGACATACAATGACTGTTCTAAAGCCTTTTAAGCCTAATAACTTCACTAGTTAAGCACACACAATCAGTATATATATCATTTTCCAAGGTTGGATCAATTTTCTGTTAAACACAGCATTGAACTTCTTACGAAGTAACAGACTTGAAAAGTAATTTCATTTCCCAAAAAAAAAAACTTTAATTTCAATCGCCCCAGTCACATCAAAGTCGTCAGGTAAACGGCTATCCTGAAGATCCAATGGATCAACTGGACCGACCACATACAAGTATGTGTCCTTCTTACTAAGTATGACCGACTAATTTTCAGCAACTGAAAGAACACACGTCATAGCTGACCCGGTTACTTTCAGTCTTCCGGTTAATGGCTATCCTTATTTTCTAAGTCGAAAAACGAGGACCAAAACATATCCGAGGATATGTCCATCAAACTGAGGTAACCGACTAATTTTAAGCAAAAATGACCTTTTTTTTTTTTTTTTTTTTTTTTTTAAAACAAAGACATGGTTACTCGGGATTGATCATCCCGTTTAGCTCAATTAGGTTTTGAAATCTGGATTTATCAAACGCTTTTGTAAACAAGTCAGCAAAATTTTCAAGTGTATCAACTTTTTCGATCTTTATCAGTTTCTTCTCAGCACAATCCCGTATGAAGTGATGACGAATGTCAATATGCTTAGTTTTACTGTGCTTCACGGGATTGTTAATTACTGAGATGGCGGCAGTGTTATCAATTAAAATAGGAGTAAGTAAGAAATTCAGACCATAGTCGCGCAATTGTTGCTGAATCCACAAAACCTGAGAGCAGCAGTTGGATGCTGCCATGTATTCAGCTTCGCATGTTGAAATTGCAACTGATGTCTGTTTCTTGCACTGCCAGGAAACTAATCTTCCTCCAAGAAACTGACAGCCTCCTGTTGTTGACTTCCGACTCTGATTACATCCACCATAATCAGAATCTGTATACGCCACCAGTTCAACGTCTCCTCCCTTTGGGTACCACAACCCTAGTTTCGGCTTGCCCTTAAGATACCGCAAAATCCTCTTCACACCTTTCATGTGAGATTCCTTTGGGTTTGCCTGAAAACGAGCACAAAGACAAACAGAAAACATTATATCGGGCCTAGAAGCAGTTAAATACATTAATGAACCTATTATCGCCCGATACAGAGTAGGGTCCACATCTGCGTCACCATCTGATTCAGCGCCCAATTTGTGATTGACGCAGATTGGGGTGTCATATGGAGAACTGTCCTCCATCTTGAATCTCTTCAGCACATCATGAACATACTTTGTTTGATGAATGAACATCCCATCCTTCTTCTGATCAA
Organism: Bidens hawaiensis; assembly: GCF_021521415.1. Taxonomy (NCBI): domain Eukaryota; kingdom Viridiplantae; phylum Streptophyta; class Magnoliopsida; order Asterales; family Asteraceae; genus Bidens; species Bidens hawaiensis. Next base: position 238,469 of record NW_027493848.1, read on the forward strand.
CCTGCAATCCTAGAAAGAAGGTTAGTTCACCCATAGCACTCATCTCGAATCGTTTCTTCATGACAGCTTCAAAATCCTGACACATGGATACTCTTGATGCAGCAAAAATGATATCATCCACGTAGACTTGAACCAGTAGGAAGTCACATCCTTCTCTCTTCACAAACAACGTACTGTCAATCAATCCTCTTTCAAAACCATTTTCCAGCAAGTAGTCTGATAACGTTGAATACCAGGCACGAGGTGCCTGATGTAACCCATATAACGCCTTGCTCAACCTGTATACATGATCCGGAAAGTCTGGGTCAGGAAAACCCGGAGGTTGCTCAACAAACACAACCTCATCAACTTTCCCGTTAAGAAACGCGCTCTTTACATCCAACTGAAACACCTTCATCTTTTTAGATGCAGCAAACGCCAAAAACAATCTAATCGCTTCTAACCGGGCAACAGGAGCGAAAACCTCATTGTAGTCAATACCCTCTTGCTGATTAAAACCTTTAACAACCAGCCTCGCCTTATTTCTCACGATAATCCCCTTTTCATCTCTCTTGCACTTGAACACCCATTTCGTGCCTATAGCATGCACATTCTTTGGTTTTTCAACCAAAGTCCAAACTTCCATTTTTTCGAACTGAGCCAACTCTTCTTGCATGGCTTCGACCCACGAGCTGTCCTTTAAAGCCATTTGATAATTCTTCGGTTCAACTTGGCTTATGAAGCAAGAGTACAAACATTCGTTCATGATACCTGTATCTTTAATGCTTGTATAAACACAGGTGTGCTCATTCAAGCTACTTCTGGTTTGTACACTAGAGGACACATCACCTATAACATTCTCCAATGGGTGATCTTTGTGAATTCTCGTGGTCGGAACAGCACCGACATGCAAATTGCCTTCCAAGTTTGAAGAGATCTCATCTATGGTAGTTTCAGGCTGAGAGTGAAAAGGATTAATAAACTCATCTTCAGTTGAGGCCGTAGGGGTATCGATAGGGTTTGATGTGGAAGGCTGAGATTTTTCTGTCATCTGATGTTGCACTACCTCCTCTTCCTCATCAAATATCATCTTCGTCACTGCTCTTTCGTCTTCTTCAGAAATTTCCAAAGTAGGTACGTTAAACGACTTAAAAAGTTTAACATAGTCAAACAGCTCAGCAGGTCCATTGCTTGGTTTTGGCGGTTGGTAACTAGTAATGTCGGTGTTACAAACCACCTCCACCTTGCAAGTTGTCGTATTGAAGACCCGTCTGTTGGGAGTCCCAACAACATAACCGACTAGGATTCCCTCATCAGCTACTTCACCAAATTTCGAATTAGTCTTCAAAATCGAACAAGGAGACCCAAAAGGTTCAAGACCGCACAGGTTGGGCTTCCTTCCGTGCATAAGCTCGTAACAAGTTTTTCCAAGTCTCTTAACTGTTAACACCCGATTCAGAACATAGCAGGCTGTAGCAACTGCTTCAGCCCAGAACATCACAGGAAGCTTTGAGTCTGCCAGCATAGTTCTGGCTCCTTCAATCAACGTTTGGTTCTTCCTTTCAGCTACTCCGTTCTGTTGTGGAGTATACGGAGCGCTGTATTGATGCTCAATACCCTTCTGAAGACAAAAGATTTCCATCTCAAAGTTCTTGAACTCTGTCCCATTGTCGCTTCTGATGAATTTAACTGATTTACTCATGACGTTCTCGACTTTTGTAATTAGATTCTTCACCATCTGAGTCGTCTCGTCTTTCGTTTTCAGAAAATATACCCACGAGTATCGCGAGTAATCATCAGTTATCACCAAGCAGTAAGAAGTACCGCCTAGACTTTGTACATTCACCGGACCGAAGAGATCCATATGAAGTAGTTCTAGAGTACCAGCAATTGAGTTGATCGTCTTGGTGAGATGGCTTTTCTTGTGTTGTTTTCCCTTCTTGCACGCTATGCATTTATCTTCAAAGTTAAAACTCTTTAAGGGAACGCCCATCACAAGCCCATTCTTGACAATGAAGTTCATCTTACGAAGATGAATATGTCCCATTCTCCTGTGCCATAATTCTGATTCTGATTCGCTTGCCTTTGTCATTAAACAGGATTCTCCGGTGGCCATTTCAGTAGACCTCATATCCATCACGTATGTATTCGTTTCACGTGGAGCTTTCATTACTATCCATTCTTCTGGTATATGAAAACCAGGCTTCAATACAATTGCTTCATTCTTAGTGAAATGGACAGTGTATTCTTTATCACAAATCTGCGACACACTCAGCAGATTGTGCTTTAATTCCTCCACAAAGTTTATATTTTCAAGTGTCATTCTCCCATTCGACACAGTTCCTCTACCAGTAATCCTTCCACCGCTTTCACCAGCAAAACTAACTCTAGCTCCCTGAACAGGTTTTAAATCTTGCAACAAGTGTTTGTTGCCCGTCATGTGCCTGGAACAGCCGCTATCTACAATCCAAAGATTGTTGGCAGCCCTGTTCAACTGTTCCTGCACAATAAAACAAAGAGTTAGAATCTTGGGACCCAAGACCAATTGGTCTTGGATCGATACGTCCCGTACCCTGGCTTTCTCAAGTTAGCGTCAGGATAATTTCTGTAAGTCCTGTTAGGGAATCTCCTTGCAGATTGGGTGTAATGCCTTCCAAACCTTTGAGAATTGAAAGTGTTATATCTTGAGGTTTGGTTGTAAAAATGAGGTTGGTCTTTATGAAAGCTTGAATTCGTTACATTTTGGCATTTTTTAAAGTTTTCATTTTTAGCAGGAACAAAATGACGCTTATTCTCATTTTTATTTGGCTTCACACCTCTGTATCTCGGCTCCAGAGGGCAATCTGCAACTAAATGCCCTAATTTGTTACATCTAAAGCAACACCGACTCTCCAATTTCTTGTCAAATGTTGGTTTGGATGTAGAGGCAGTGTTACCAGCCGTTCGTCTCACATAAGGTGGGACATACGGGTTGAGTGGAGTACACTTTTTAGAAGATTTATTTTTATCTCCACCGGTAGGTAACAATACATTCTCTTTCGTCTGACCAGATTCGGACATCTTATCCGAATCCAATGAGACAGGACTTGAGACAGAAATATTCACACTAGAAACAGGCGAACTCGTTTCGCCACAGCTAACACTTGATTCTATCCTTGAAATCTTAATTGGAGTTGTCTGATTAACCTCGAAATCAACAGATTTCTGAACACTCGGATTATATGTATAATTGTGGTTAAAGGGTGGTGGAACTTCGTGATATCCGATTCCTCCCCTCTTTGCAGAGGTACCTGGATCACTCACGAGGTGATCAAGGATGGTTGAGGAATTCCTGAACTGCTCAAGTTTGCGGTTCAGTTCCACCACCTTTACCTGGTGGTCAGCAATCTGTTTATCCCGATCAGCAATCACTTTAGTTTTTTCCTCCAAAACTTCATAACTAAGATCAATTATTTCAATTTTCTCAGCAAGTTTAATTTTTAAGCTTTGAACATCTTTTTCACATGCTTTTATTTTAATTTTATAACTCGTTTCTCTTGCTTTCATAAAAAGGTGATCTTCTTTAATAGTTTTAAAGTCAGCATCTAAATGGACATACTGATCAGTTATCGTTTTAAGTTGCTCAGACAAATTCTCACAACTAGTACAAATAGTTTTAGGACTTACCTCGGAGCGATTATCTTTGTCATTTGCCATGAAAGCGGTTTCTTCTTCATTTGCTTTCTCAATTTCTTCAACCTTCTCACATTCTTCAGCTTCAGACTCAGCCATGTTTGCTTGCTCACCAGAACCACTTGAGCGTTGATTCCAGTTGTACTCTCCTGCCTCTCTGGTCAACATGGCATTTATCTCTCTGTTAACTCCTGAGTGTTGTGTAGGTCGACCTTGTCCTCGTTCAACCCTCTCATTTCTGCATTCCTTGGCAAAGTGCCCGTACTGTTGACAATTATAGCACCTTACCTTGGACTTGTCGAACCCGGGCCTACCACCAACAAACTTTCTTCCAGTTTTGTGCATAAACCGTTTAACACGCCTCACAATCATTGCCATTTGCCATTGCAAATCCATCTCCTCCAGATCATCAGCATCGATCTGGTCGTAGTCCTCATCCAGAACAGCAGGGTCCACAATCTTCCCCTGGATGTAGTTTTCGTAGGAAGCAATAAATGATGCATAGACTGCAAACTGCTCTTCAGCAGATTTTACACTCATAGGCATCTTGGAATAACTATTGCTTGATGCATTTGCAGAAAAACTACTTGTGGATGCTTGAGGCTTTGAAGTACTAGATCCTCCAGCAACGAAACATACATCACCATTCGTGTTTACAGAAACGTTTCCTTCATGAGACGAGTCAGAACCTGACTCCCCTTTAGAGTAATAAGCAGCAGATTCAGGCCTCGAACTTGAGCCTGAGTTAACCTTTGCACCATACATACCAGGGTCTTGTATCTGATCTGTAGGTGTTTCTTTTCGAACCATATTAAGCTCATAAGTTCTGAGCTTGTTCACTGCCGTTTCAAGATCATAATTAGGAAAGTCTCTGTCTTCCCTCATAAGAACGGTGTACATTTCCCACTTCGGTGGGAGAGCATCGAGAAGTTTTTCAACGATCTCTTCTTCTCGGTAAGCAATCGAATAATTGCTAAGCTCTGTCATTAGATGATAGTATCTGGTGATAATATCATCCAGCGATTCGTTCTTCAAAAATTTGAAGACGGAGAACTGGGTCTTCAAAAGTTTTACCTTCGATGCACGGATACCCACATTCCCCTCGAATCTATTTTCAAGAGCATCCCAAAGCTCTCTTGCAGAAGTGTACTTTCGGAACGTATGGAGAACCTCTTGAGGAAGTGCCATTGTTATCACAGCATGGGCCTTGCTTTCGGCCTCGTACATTTTGCTGTACTTCTTAACTACGTCACGGCCTTCGTATTGCATAGTTGGAGGGATATATCCATCCTGGATGCACACCCACATTCTGGCATCCTGGTATTTGATGTATTGGATGAATCTATCCTTCCATGCCACGAAGTCAGTTCCTTTCATCAGCCTCGGGGCCTTAGTGGCAGACCCCGCTTCTGCTTCCATCTTGACCAAATCGGAGATGTTGATCGACGACATCCTTGCAAAAACCTGAAAAACCTGGAAAAACAAAAAAATATTAAAACAGCTCAGTAGGCGAAGTTAAGAATAACTTCGCTTGAAGGTTAACTTCGCTGAAAGAGAACTTCGCTGAGATCTTAAATTCGCTTGAATTTGGCGAAGTTAAAAATAACTTCGCTTAGCTCTGGCGAACTTATGAGTTGAGCGAACTTGGGTATGAAGCGAAGTTGCGGATAACTTCGCTAAGGCGAACTTATGAAGTGAGCGAAGTTGTAGTTAACTTCGCTAATCCTTATATCTTCGCCAAAAACCCTAATTCCAGCGACGGCAACTTCGCCTGAAGAATGGTAACTTCGCCCGATGAACGGTAACTTCGCCCGATGAACAGGGAAGTTTGTTCAGATCTGTTTTCGTCAATCCAGCAGCTCCCGATCAATGCAAAGGCTTGAGAATGACTGTCAAGCACTAGCAAAACTCAATCCCAATAAAAACACGTCCCGCGAATAGGTCAAACGAGACGTTTTCTACACCCGCGTGAAATCCCGAACCTCACAATCGAGCCGATTGGCTCTGATACCAGTTGTAGGTTCCTGGACGGATCGTACACGGGATATCGCTAACAACGCAGGTGCAGAATCCCTGCGCAGGTAGTTACGAGTGTAGAGATAGAATCACACGAGCAATAAATCAACCACGTTATATTGATAACCGAACACGTGACTCACGGTCACTATTACAGAGAATAACACGTAACAATATGAAACACACTGAAACAAACCCTAAAACGACCAACACTCAAACTGTTTCAGCGAAACAGTTTTATACACGACAACTTCGCCATTGGCGAAGTTGTCCATAACTTCGCTGATTCAACAAGTTCGCCATAGCGAACTTGTTGACAACTTCGCGTATTACAAAACAATCATAAACAAAACATAATTACATTACAGACTCGATTACAAATGCTAGACTATGAACTACTGACACACATGTACCAACAGACTCCCCCTTGGCAGTAGCTTCATATCTTGATCTTCAAATCTTGAGTCTTGTAATCTTCACCTCTACGCGTGCGCCCCTTCTCTCACACATACTGACACTACCCCTTGATATTTCCTAGCTTGATCCTTCCAAGCAGGAATGTAGAAGATCTTCTTCTCGTTGAGCACTTTCAAATCAGCCTGCGACAGATTAACAAGATGCATCGGGTCGTACACCCGAAGTACTTCTTGTTCATCCTCATCTTCCATTACCGCCTCAGCTGTCTCGCAATCTACGTACCACCATTTTAAATCTTTTAGGACGTTCTTAGGCATAACTTTCATCGGTACTTCTTTCAAATGACGGACTGGTTTATACTTCATAACCATCCATGGTTTGCCGTCAGCCCTCATTCCACGATCTTTGTCTTCTATCAACTTTCCTTTTTGAGGCTTTAGCAGTTCAAACTTTTTGTCTTTAATGGCTTCTTTCCATACGATCTTCTCAATGATTCTTGCCATATCATCATTGCTTCTATTGATCAGCCCCAATCTCGCTAGATCTTTCACCTCACATTCTGGTAAGGAATTCAAAGATCTCAACAATCTCTTAAAGTACTGAATGCCGTCGTACCGTTTGATTACAAATAGTTTCAGCTCTTTGTCGTACAACCAGCATATGATTCCCTTCTTTGACTCTGCATAGCCCTTTATATTATAAGTCTTTCTGAACATCGTTGGCACTGCAGGCTTCTTGGTTTTAACAAACCACTGAGCACAGCCTTCTTTCCAGTTCGGCTGCTCCTCCCATACAGTCTCTTCTATCACGCTCTCATCCCCCAATTCTGATCTCTCAACAGCTGGAATCTCATGTTCCACTGAATCATCCACAATTTCACCTTCTTCTAATACATCTTCCACATTAATCTGTTCTCCAATCTTCTCAATCTCATCCATAGGCAACACGTCGTCATCATCCATCAACTCATCGTCCTCCTCCTCATCCAACTCCTTCAAAGCATCGATAACGTCTTCAACATCAGCGTCGTCATCCACAACTACAACATCATCACCAGCTGCATTTGTAGACTCCCCCTCAGTTGTGGAAGCCCCAAGAGCCTGAGAGGTTCTTGGCAGCTCATCACCTGCACCGGAAGGTGCATTAGGATCATCGTCATGATCTTCTCGTCTTTTCGTTCTCAACTCATCAAAGAAGTTGCCGTCAAATTGAACTGTGTTATTGTTCATCAGGCGAAGGGGAGACTGAAGGTTTTTTTTGAACTTCTTATGAACAATAACTTCATACGAATTTGAACTTCTTACGAAGTAACAGACTTGAAAAGTAATTTCATTTCCCAGGGGGATCGATACGAAAATTGATCCAACCTTGGAAAATGATATATATACTGATTGTGTGTGCTTAACTAGTGAAGTTATTAGGCTTAAAAGGCTTTAGAACAGTCATTGTATGTTATGGTAATTTTTATGGTGCGTAAAAGTGTATGTGATACTAACTTAAATTTACTCGAATTTACGTGGAAACTCCTTAAGAGTTTTGTATGTCTTCATACATATCTTTTCGAAGGATAGGCAGAAAAGCGACTACCCAGTTATACACGAGCCCGTAAGTGTTCTGATTCCCGTGAAGAAAGCATTTCAAGATACTGCAGTGATCCAGATTCGGGACTTGCAGTGGTTTAGTACTCCGAAGTCGATAAAAATATTTGTTTAAAAAAAAAAAATAAAAAAAAATAAAAAATATATATATATATATATATATATATATATATATATATATACGTGTATATTTTTAAATACTTATGAGACATAGTAACAATCAAGACTTCTCACGTCTGGAGTTAGAAGAAAACGGGAGGCAGACATCGTGTATCTACAAGATAATCAGACATTATGGGTCGAAGTCAACTCGGGGTGACTTGGGTATAGCCAAATACGCTTTGAGAATAGATAGAAGACATCATTATCTCTGAGATGTTGCCAACTTAAATTTTTGAGCTTAACTGAACCTTAATCCGTATCACAGAAACGATGAAAACCATTTACGTTATTTACATGCTTACAACCTGTGTCTCTATGTCATAATACAGCTAAACACGGATCTAAGTGACAGTCACATTGTTAGTATGATTCCTGTTAGGATCTTTTATAAAACGCAGTGGTCCCTGACTAGACTGAAATTTGATCCCTTATTTCATTAAAATTTTTCTAAGTTTTTTTGTTTTTTGTAGTTATATTATTGTATTGTTGGTTACTGGGTCTTGATCATATTGGTTTAACTCTTTTTGGTAACTTATAAGGTTAAATTCAAGATTATTCAAACTTAAAGGGCTGATTTTGAAAATACGGGCGAAGTTGTTGAATTCGGCGAAGTTGTGCTTCACTTCGCCTTGGCGAAGTTAAGCATAACTTCGCCTGAACCAACTCTGCCCTATATAAGGGATTTTAAACAGTAACAGTATCACTTATTTTCGAAATTCCGGCGAACTTGTTACAATAACCATTATATCCGGATCTTGTTATTCACTTTCGATTTCGATCTTGTGTTCCTTGTTTCTACTATACTAGTGGTATGTGTTGTCAATATCATCCTATCTTTCTCTTTATAGTTTTACCCGGTTTGAGACCTCGGGTCGTCGAACCTTAGAAACCAAGTTTTTCGACCTCACGTTACGTGTTCATGGAGGACCTTTTCGTCCTAACACCATTGAAATATGTTGGACTTCATTGTTATATCCTTAAATCGGTCCGAAACGTCGGATAAAACTTGTTTGAATCTGAACAGTCGCCGTTTCAGATTCAGGCGAAGTTAAGGTTAACGCGAAGTTATTCTCAACTTCGCCAGTGGCTTAAGTTCGCCTTCAGCGAAGTTATCCACAACTTCGCTTAAAGCTTAATTTCGCCTATGGCGAAGTTATCCATAACTTCGCCTTGAACACAACTTCGCCTATTTCAAATTTTTTATAAGATTTCAGACGAACTTACAGATGAAGCGAAGTTGTTTCCAACTTCGCCTCACCTTTAAATTCGCCTGTACATCACAACTTCGCACATGGTACACAGCGAACTTGTGAGATGGTTATATGGTCTCTAACTTGATTTGTTTTATGCAGATATGGCTGCTGTTGGAGGTGCTGGTGGTGATGATGGTGATGAGCAACGACAATTCTTTCCAGCCCATAACCAATACATCACTTTGGATCCAGACGCACGAGGCGTTGAAGACTATAGGGAGATTATCACATTTCTCCAACGATCACGAGTTTTTCACGCGATCACTAATACACTACCCATAGCTCTACCCAACATTCAAGATTTCTGGCAGACGGTGTATTATGATTGCAGACCTGAGCCTCCAGTGATGCGAGCAACTGTCAATGGTCAAGACATACAGTTTTCCTCGGAAGATATACGGTTGGCTCTGCAGTTCGGTGATGAAACGAGAGACGACCCAACGGAGTTCGTAGCTCCTTTCCGTGACGGAGCTTACTTGAGGTTGGGTTATTCGGGTCCGCTGGGGGACTCGCAGAGGAGGAAAGGCTTTCTGCTGGATCAATGGCGCTTTCTGATGCATGTGTTAATAGTATGCATGTCCGGCAGAAAGGCAGGAACCGACGGGATGGGTGCGACGATGCAATCGGCCATGATTGCGCTGACTTACAACCGCAGATATTCTTTTAGTCAGCTAATCTTTTACGAGATTGATCGTCAGAGACGGGCGACGGCGCGCGAGCGTTTTACTATGTATCCTCGATTTCTACAAATGATTATTAATCATGTCGCTCCGTCTATACCGCAAAGACGCCCTATCAGATACGTTGAGTGCGTAACAAAACGTATCTTTGCTCAGTGCAGGACGTCGAGCACTCGTAGCAACCCTGAGCGGCGTCCCAGGCATACTCCACTTTTCGGGTATCTCATCAACCCGGAGTATGTTCCTGCAGGAGGGGACGAGTTCAGGGATCCGCAACCACATCAGGCGGCAGCACCTCATGCTGTATCAGCTGCGCCTGTTGTATCTTCTGCTGCTGTGCCAGCTACTATATCTCAGGCTGTGTCCACTGCTGAACAAGTTGATCTAGATGCTGCTTTTAGTGGACATGGTTTGTTTGATATGGATGTCTCGGGTCCTCAGTTTATGGATGTTACCAGAGCAGCTACTTCGGTAGCTGACTCTGATCTAGACGAGACGTTTGCTGAGGCAAGAAGACTTATGGTGTCTCGGGAACGGACTACGGGAAAGAGGCCGAGAACTGTGGAGGAGGATGAGGATGAAGTGGATGAAGAGGAGGCAGTACAGATTGTGCTAAGACGTTCAAGAAGAGAACAGAGAGGTATAGGTTCGGGAGCTGGAGAATCTTCAAGGCTAGTACGTTTTGCTCCACCTGCCTTATCTGGTATGTCTCTTATTCCTACTACAGCACAGGTTACAGCGATCGAGACGTCGGCACCAACAGTTGTGTCTCTACCACCACAACCGCTTAATCCACCTGTGGTAGTTGCACGGTTTGTGGAGTCGACCATCACTTCTACTGCAGGGTTACCAAGGGTACCACCTGCGGTCACTTCAGCTACTGATGTTCCACCAACTCCATTGCCTACTTCAGATACCGAGAGGATTCTTTCGCTAGAGCGGATTGTTACTGAACAGTCAAAGACTATTGACCGCCTAGTGGAATCCAATCGACTACAAGCTGCCTTCCTGGTTGAACATGGAAGAATAATAGATGCCTTCAAGGATTACTTGGCATCTCAGGGGGAGACGACGTGTAGGGGCGATGAGTTGAGAACGAAAAGACGAGAAGATCATGACGATGATCCTAATGCACCTTCCGGTGCAGGTGATGAGCTGCCAAGAACCTCTCAGGCTCTTGGGGCTTCCACAACTGAGGGGGAGTCTACAAATGCAGCTGGTGATGATGTTGTAGTTGTGGATGACGACGCTGATGTTGAAGACGTTATCGATGCTTTGAAGGAGTTGGATGAGGAGGAGGACGATGAGTTGATGGATGATGACGACGTGTTGCCTATGGATGAGATTGAGAAGATTGGAGAACAGATTAATGTGGAAGATGTATTAGAAGAAGGTGAAATTGTGGATGATTCAGTGGAACATGAGATTCCAGCTGTTGAGAGATCAGAATTGGGGGATGAGAGCGTGATAGAAGAGACTGTATGGGAGGAGCAGCCGAACTGGAAAGAAGGCTGTGCTCAGTGGTTTGTTAAAACCAAGAAGCCTGCAGTGCCAACGATGTTCAGAAAGACTTATAATATAAAGGGCTATGCAGAGTCAAAGAAGGGAATCATATGCTGGTTGTACGACAAAGAGCTGAAACTATTTGTAATCAAACGGTACGACGGCATTCAGTACTTTAAGAGATTGTTGAGATCTTTGAATTCCTTACCAGAATGTGAGGTGAAAGATCTAGCGAGATTGGGGCTGATCAATAGAAGCAATGATGATATGGCAAGAATCATTGAGAAGATCGTATGGAAAGAAGCCATTAAAGACAAAAAGTTTGAACTGCTAAAGCCTCAAAAAGGAAAGTTGATAGAAGACAAAGATCGTGGAATGAGGGCTGACGGCAAACCATGGATGGTTATGAAGTATAAACCAGTCCGTCATTTGAAAGAAGTACCGATGAAAGTTATGCCTAAGAACGTCCTAAAAGATTTAAAATGGTGGTACGTAGATTGCGAGACAGCTGAGGCGGTAATGGAAGATGAGGATGAACAAGAAGTACTTCGGGTGTACGACCCGATGCATCTTGTTAATCTGTCGCAGGCTGATTTGAAAGTGCTCAACGAGAAGAAGATCTTCTACATTCCTGCTTGGAAGGATCAAGCTAGGAAATATCAAGGGGTAGTGTCAGTATGTGTGAGAGAAGGGGCGCACGCGTAGAGGTGAAGATTACAAGACTCAAGATTTGAAGATCAAGATATGAAGCTACTGCCAAGGGGGAGTCTGTTGGTACATGTGTGTCAGTAGTTCATAGTCTAGCATTTGTAATCGAGTCTGTAATGTAATTATGTTTTGTTTATGATTGTTTTGTAATACGCGAAGTTGTCAACAAGTTCGCTATGGCGAACTTGTTGAATCAGCGAAGTTATGGACAACTTCGCCAATGGCGAAGTTGTCGTGTATAAAACTGTTTCGCTGAAACAGTTTGAGAGTTGGTCGTTTTAGGGTTTGTTTCAGTGTGTTTCATATTGTTACGTGTTATTCTCTGTAATAGTGACCGTGAGTCACGTGTTCGGTTATCAATATAACGTGGTTGATTTATTGCTCGTGTGATTCTATCTCTACACTCGTAACTACCTGCGCAGGGATTCCGCACCTGCGTTGTTAGCGATATCCCGTGTACGATCCGTCCAGGAACCTACAAACATAGCTAACGAACTTCTTACGAAGTAACAGACTTGAAAAATAATTTCATTTCCCATAAAAAAATTTTTAACATTAATCGCCCCGACCAAAACAAAGTCTTCAGGTAAACGGCTATCCCGAAGATCCAATGGATCAGCTGGACCGACCACATACTAGTATGTGTCCTTCTAACTAAGTATGATCGACTAATTTTAAGCAAAAGAATGAAAAACTCATCATAAACCGCCCCTGTCACTATCAGTAATCTGGTTAATGACTATCCTCAAAATCTACAAGTAGAAAATGAGGACCAAAACATATCCGAAGACATGTCCTTCAAACTAATGTAACCGACATATTTTTAAGCGATTAGTGACGTTTTTTTTTTTTTTTTTTTTTTTTTTTTTAAATATCACAAGAAAAGCATGGTTACTCGGGATTGATCATCCCATTCAGTTCAATAAGGTTTTAAAATCTGGATTTGTCAAACGCTTTAGTATATAAATCAGCGAAATTATCAAGCGTATCCACCTTTTCAAGAATTATCAGTTTCTTCTCAGCACAATCCCGTATGAAATGATGACGTATGTCAATGTGTTTAGTTTTACTATGTTTCACGGGATTGTTAGTTACTGAGATAGCAGCTGTGTTATCAATGCAAATAGGAGTAAGTAAGAAATTCAGACCATAGTCGCGCAACTGTTGTTGTATCCAAAGAACCCGAGAGCAGCAGTTGGATGCTGCCATGTATTCTGCCTCACAGGTTGAAATTGCGACTGAAGTCTGCTTCTTGCATTGCCACGACACCAATCTGCCACCAAGAAACTGACATCCTCCAGTTGTTGACTTCCGACTCTGATTGCACCCTCCATAATCAGAATCTGTGTAAGCGACCAGCTCCAAGTCTCCTCCTCTCGGGTACCACAACCCCAGCTTCGGCTTGCCCTTGAGATACCGCAGTATCCATTTTGCACCTTTCAAATGAGATTCTTTTGGATTTGCCTGAAAACGTGCACAAAGACAAAGAGCAAACATTATATCAGGCCTAGATGCAGTTAAGTACATTAAAGAACCTATTATTGCCCGATATTGAGTTGGGTCCACATCTGCATCACAGTCTACTTCAGCACCCAATTTGTGATTGACGCAGATTGGAGTATCATATGGAGAACTGTCCTCCATCTTGAAGCGCTTGAGCACATCATGAACATACTTCGTCTGATGAATGAACATCCCGTCCTTCCTCTGATCAACCTGCAATCCTAGAAAGAAAGTTAGTTCACCCATAGCACTCATTTCAAACCTTTTCTTCATGACGGCTTCAAACTCCTGACACATGGAGACTTTTGATGCAGCAAATATAATGTCATCCACGTAGACTTGTACTAGTAGGAAGTCGCTTCCATCTCTTTTGAAGAACAACGTGCTATCAATTTTCCCTCTTTCAAAACCATTCTCGAGCAAGTAATCCGATAAAGTTGCATACCAGGCATGAGGTGCCTGATGTAATCCATACAACGCCTTGCTCAACCTGTACACGTGATCTGGATAGTCTGGGTCAGGAAAACCCGGAGGTTGCTCAACATACACAACCTCATCAACTTTCCCATTCAAAAACGCACTCTTCACATCTAGCTGAAACACCTTCATCTTTTCATGAGCAGCAAACGCCAAAAACAATCTTATGGCTTCCAACCTGGCGACAGGAGCGAACACTTCGTTATAATCAATCCCCTCTTGTTGATTAAAACCTTTAACGACTAGCCTCGCCTTGTTTTTGATAATAATCCCCTTATCATCTCTCTTGCACTTAAACACCCATTTTGTGCCTATCGCATGCACATTCTTTGGTTTTTCAACCAAAGTCCAAACTTCCATCTTCTCGAATTGAGCCAACTCTTCTTGCATGGCCTCGACCCACGAGCTGTCCTTTAAAGCCATTTGATAATTCTTCGGTTCAATCTGGCTTATAAAGCAGGTATACAGGCATTCATTGATTATTCCCGTCTCCTTAATGCTTGTATAAACACAGGTATGTTCATTTAAGCTACTTCTCGTTTGTACACCTGAGGACACATCACCAATCACATTATCCAAAGGGTGATCTTTATGAATTCTCGTGGTCGGAACAGAACCGACATGCAAATTATCTTCCAAATTAGAAGAGATCTCATCAATGGTTGTTTCATGCTGAGAGTGAAAAGGATTGATAAATTCATCTTCAGTTGAGGCAGCAGGGGTACCGATAGTGTTTGATGAGGAAGGTTGACATTTATCAATCAGCTGTCTTTGCAATAGATTTTCTTCCTCATCGAGTATCATCTTCGTCGCAGCTCTTTCTTCTTCTTCAGAAATCTCCAAATCCGGTACGTTAAACGACTTAAAAAGCTTAACATAGTCGAAAAGCTCAGCAGGTCCATTGCTAGGTTTTGGCGGTTGGTAACTTGTGATGTCAGTGTTACACACCACTTCCACCTTGCAGGTTGAAGTATTGAAGACACGTCTGTTGGGAGTACCAACAACATAACCGACTAAGATTCCTTCATCGGCTACTTCCCCAAATTTAGAGTTTGTCTTCAAGATCGAACAAGGGGACCCGAATGGTTCAAGACCACTCAAGTTGGGCTTCCTTCCATGCATAAGCTCGTAACAAGTTTTACCAAGTCTCTTAACGGTTAACACTCTATTCAGAACATAGCAGGCTGTAGCAACTGCTTCAGCCCAGAACATCACAGGAAGCTTCGAATCTGCCAGCATAGTTCTGGCTCCTTCAATTAAAGTTCGGTTCTTCCTTTCAGCTACTCCATTCTGTTGCGGAGTATACGGAGCGCTGTATTGATGTTCAATTCCTTTCTGAAGACAGAAGATCTCCATTTCAAAATTTTTGAACTCCGTCCCATTGTCACTTCTGATGAACTTAACAGTTTTACTCATGACGTTCTCAACTTTGGTAATCAAATTCTTCACCATTTGAGCCGTCTCATCTTTCGATTTCAGAAAATATACCCACGAATATCGCGAGTAGTCATCAGTGATCACCAAGCAGTAAGAAGTACCTCCTAGACTTTTTACATTCACGGGACCGAAGAGATCCATGTGAAGCAGTTCTAGAGTACTAGCAATAGAGTTGACCTTCTTGGTGAGATGGGATTTCTTGTGTTGCTTTCCTTTCTTGCATGCAATACATTTGTCTTCAAAGTTAAAACTTTTCAAGGGAACGCCCATCACAAGCCCATTTCTGACAATGTGGTTCATCTTCCGAAGATGAATGTGCCCCATCCTCCTGTGCCATAGTTCGGATTCTGATTCGCTTGCTTTCATCATTAAACATGATTCTCCCGTGGCCATTTCAGTAGACCTCATATCCATCACATAAGTATTTGTATCACGTGGAGCTTTCATCACTATCCACTCGTCTGGTATCTGAAAACCAGGCTTCAACACGATCGCCTCATTCTTCGTGAAATGAACAGTGTATTCCTTATCACAAATCTGCGACACACTCAGCAGATTGTGCTTCAACTCTTCTACAAAATTCACATTCTCAAGTGTCATTTTTCCATTTGACACCGTTCCTTTTCCAGTAATTCTTCCTCCACTTTCACCAGTAAAACTAACTCTCGCTCCTTGAACAGGTTTTAAGTCGTGCAACAAAAATTTGTTACCCGTCATGTGCCGGGAACAACCGCTATCTACAATCCAAAGACTGTGGGCAGCCCTGTTCAACTGTTCCTGCACAATAAAGCAAAGGATTAGAATCTAGGGACCCAAGACCAATTGGTCTTGGATCTATACATCCCGTACTTCTGCTTTCCAAAGTTAGCATTTGGATAATTCCTGTCAGTCCTATTAGGAAATCTCCTTGGAAATTGAGTGTGAGGCCTTCCAAACCTATGTGTATTGAAAGTATTATATCTAGCAGTTTGGTTATTAGCATTGTTAAACTGAGGTTTGTTTCTGTGAAAACCTGAATTAGTTACATTTCGGAACTTTGAAGGGTTTTCATTTTTAGCAGTATTAAAATTACCGTTAGGCTTATGCTCAGTTTTAATAGGCCTCACACCTCTGAATTTCGGCGTCAGAGGGCAATCTGCAACAAGATGTCCTAACTTATTACACCTATAACAACACCTATGCTCCATTTTCTTTTCAAAGGTTGTTTTGGATGTAGAGGCTGTGTTACCGGCCGTTCGTCTCACATAAGGTGGGACGTACGGGTTGAGTGGAGTATTCTTTTTATAAGTTTTATCTTTTTCTCCACCAGTGGGTAACACTACCTTCTCTTTTGTCTTACCCGATTCGGACAACTTATCCGAATCCGATGAGACTGGACTCGTAAAAGAAATATTCACACTTGAAACAGGCGAACTCGTTTCGCCACTACTAACACTTGGTTCTTTACTCGTAACCTTGATTGGAACTGTCTGAGGAACTTCAAAATCAACAGATTTCTGAACACTAGGGTTAAAAGTGTAATTGTGGTTATAAGGTGGTGGAACCTCGTGATAACCAATTCCTCCCCTCTTTGTAGAGGTACTTTGATCACTAACAAGATGATCAAGAATAGCTGAGGAATTTCTGAACTGTTCAAGTTTTCAGTTCAGTTCCACCACTTTCACCTGGTGGTCAGCAATCTGCGTTTCTCGTTCAGCAATCAGTTTAGTCTTTTCTTCTAAAACCTCATAACTTAGATCAATTACTTCAATTTTTTCAGCAAGTTTTGTTTTTAAGCTTTTAACATCTTTTTCACATGCTTTTATTTTAACTTTGTAACTGTTTTCTGTTGCTTTCATAAAGTGATGATCTTCTTTAAGAGTTTTAAATTCAGCATCTAAACGAACATACTGATCAGTTATGGTAGCAAGTTTCTCAGACAAATTCTCACATTTAGTACAAAAAGACTTAGAACTTACCTCGGAGATTTGATCATTGTTATCTGCCATGAAAGCTTTTTCCTTACCAATAGCTTTCTCTTCTCCGTTAATCTTCTCACAATCTTCATTCTCAACCTTAGCCATATTTGTCTGCTCACTAGTTTCATTTGAATGCAGGTTCCAGTTGTATTCACCTGCTTCTCTGGATAGCATGGCATTGACTTCTTTAGTACTCCCAGTGTGCTGTGCAGACCGGCCCTGACCACGTTCAACTCGCTCGTTTCTGCAATCTTTGGCAAAGTGCCCGTTTTGTTGACAATTATAGCACCTCACCTTAGACTTGTCGAACCCTGGCCTGCCACCAACAAACTTTCTCCCCGTCTTTCTCATAAACTTCTTCACTCTCCTCACTATCATGGCCATCTGCCATTGTAAATCCATTTCCTCCAGATCATCAGCATCGATCTGGTCATAGTCTTCATCTAGCATTGCTGGATCAACCACCTTTCCTTGAATATAGTTTTCATATGAAGCAATAAATGAAGCATAGAGGCCAAACTGCTCTTCAGCAGATTTGACACTCATTGGCATCTTAGAGTAATTATTGCTTGAGGAACTTGAAGATCCACTACTCTTGCTTGCTGTCTGTTGAGTACCACTTGATCCACCCGCAACAAAGCAAACATCCCCATTTGAGTTTACTGACACATGCCCCTCCTGTGAAGAATTGGCACCCGACTCACCCTTCGAGTAGTAGGCGGCAGAATCAGTCTTTGAACTTGTATTGGAGTTTACTTTAGCACCGTACATGCCCGGATCTTGAACCTGATCCATAGATGTTTCTTTTCTTACCATATTAAGCTCAAAAGTTCTGAGCTTGTTGACAGCGGTTTCAAGATCATAAGTAGGGAAGTCCTTGTCCTCCCTCATTAGTACAGTATACATCTCCCATTTTGGTGGGAGAGCATCGAGAAGTTTTTCCACAATCTCTTCTTCTCGGTATGAAATGGAGTAGTTACTCAATTCAGTCATTAGATGATAATATCGAGTGATAATGTCATCCAGAGATTCGTTCTTTAAGTACTTAAAGACTGAAAATTGAGTCTTGAGCAACTTTATCTTTGAAGCCCGAATACCTACATTCCCTTCAAATCTGCTCTCAAGAGCTTCCCAAAGCTCTCTAGCTGATGTATACTTTCTGAACGTATGGAGGATCTCCTGTGGAAGAGCCATTGTGATTGCAGCATGAGCCTTGATCTCGGCTTCATACATCTTTTTCTCCTCCTCTTCCATTTTACTGTATTTCTTGATTTGGTCTCGACCCTCATACTCCATGATTGGTGGAATATATCCATCTTGGATGCATACCCACATTTTTGCATCCTGGTACTTAACGTATTGTATGAACCGATCCTTCCACGCGACAAAATCGGTTCCCTTCAGCAACCTTGGGGCCTTTGTAGCTGACCCCGCTTCAACTTCCATCTTTACAAGCTCTGAAATGTTGATCGACGACATCCTTCTTGAAGACTAAGAAACCCGAAAAAATTCTGAGTAGGCGAAGTTAAAAAAAAATTTCTTCGAAACAGTACTGTAGGCGAAGTTAAGGATAACTTCGCTTAAGTAATAACTTCGCTGGATTCTTCTTAAATTCGCGTGACTGGGCGAAGTTGAGAATAACTTCGCTTAGGCTAAGCGAACTTAGAAAGTAGGCGAACTTGATTAGAACTTCGCTGAGCTAGGCGAACTTGATGAGAACTTCGCTGAGTTAGGCGAAGTTGAGGAGGTAGGCGAAGTTGTGAATAACTTCGCTTCTCCTTATATCTTCGCTGAAACCCTACGTATCCTGACGGCAACTTCGCCTGATGAACAGCAACTTCGCCTGACGAACTTAAACTTTCTGCAGATCTGAAAAACGGATTTTAACGACGTTTCTGACGGTTTAAAGGCTTAAACACACTGGTAGGAGGCTAGAATGAGCAAAAACACCACAAACTCGTCCCGAGAATACCCGAAATGGAACGAATTCTACACCCGCGTGAATATCCCGAACCACACAATCGAGCAAAAGCTCTGATACCAATTGTAGGTTCCCTTGACGGATCACACGAGATATCCCGATATACACAGGTGCGGAATCCCTGTGTAGATCGTTACGGACGTAGAATATAATCACACAAACACACGAACACGATACGAACAAACTCACGTTATATTAATAACTCGAACCGTGATACTTACAGACTCTCGACCTCACGTCACTTGACTCACTGAATTACACGTAAACTGAACTACTCGATCAACTAATCAATCGTAAACAGTAAACTGTAAACTATATAAATACACGACAACTTCGCCTCAGGCGAAGTTGTCTATAACTTCGCTCGTTCAACAAGTTCGCCTAGGCGAACTTGTCAACAACTTCGCTTGGTTAACAAGTTCGCCTAAGCGAACTTGTCAACAACTTCGCTTGTTCAAACAAATACACAAACAATATTACAGACTCGATTACAGACATTAGACATATGAACTACTGACATCTATGCACCAACAATTTTATACGGTGTTCACATTGTCTTTTATGATACAATTATGAAGTTTATAGGGTTTTGGTTATTTTAATCTTCCATGATATATAATTTGCTAGTTAAAAAACATTGCACATGCTTTTGAATCAATGATTGGACTTTATTTTTCATTAATTTTGTACTTGAATCGGTGTATTCGATGAAGCGCAATTCTAAATATGCCACATTTATGTGGTGGACAACTTGGACGTTCCATTTTACATGAAATATATTAAACGAGAACTTACCAGATGAACCGAGAACTCTAGATTTGAGCTCAAATGATGGATCTTGAAACTAAAACCAGCGATTCAATTTACAAATGTATGAATCCATAGCGTAAAATATCAATCCCTCAAAATCCCATTCATTTTAAGCTATGGATTGGTGTGGGCCCAAGTATTGAATACCGGGCTATTATGTCTTTGAAGGCCCAAGATCGTGCTACAAAAGGTGGCTCACGAAAACAGGCATAACTTGGCCCACGAAGCTCCGTTTCAGGTCTATTACCAGTCAAATCAAAGCTTGAGACGAGGAGCACATTGTGGCAAACGCCTGCGGCGGTTTGGCCCCTGTCCGAAGCCCAAAAACAACTCCTAAATAAAGTTATGGGCCTTTTATTGTTTTTTCTGCAGTTTTTATGTTTTTGTTTTTGGGTTTGTGTTTGGCCCATGGCCCATTTTGTATTAGAACCTTTATTTACATGTTGGTTATTTAATTTGGAGAGACAGAGTTGAATTTTATAATAATTACTTTTTCTCTTCATCTTTCCAGACCTTTGGGTGTGATTTTTGGGGTTTGGAAGCTCGTCACGGGTATTCGTTGAATCAACGTGATTCGATCTTCATTTTCGTTTTACCGCTGCATCATGGATTCATACATTTGTAAATTGAATCATGATTTCGATTTGGTTGGTAATCTGTTGATGGACTTCGAATTCTCCTCCTCCTATCCCCTCCTTGTAAGACTAACAAAAAAGTTGAGTCGGACATGTTAGGGTCAGAACAGGCTGATTAATACAAGTGCTTCTTTGGATTGGATAGGAGCAGATTTCAGGTCGGAACTGGTTTACATTTGCAAGGTTAATTTGCTGTGACAGTGAAAAAAAGTGGGCAATTTAAAACGAATGGGATATTTTTTAAATAAGCAACAAAACACTATATTCGTTACTTTTTTAAGCCCGTAATTAATTACAGAAAGTTTTCATCTTTTACATAATTTTACTAATTTGTGTCATAAATACCAAAATTATTAAATACCAAAAATGCCCTTAGTTAGTGTCATAAAATTAAGTGAAACGCAATTTTGTCATAGAGAGTTCTATAAGGCTATATGTAGTGGGCGTGAGTTTGGGCGCGAAGGGGTTAGAACACCGCCCCCCCCCCCCGGCGATTTTTGGGAGAAATGGGGCGGGGGCGGATTGTTATTGTCGCCTAACTTGTGAGAAAATAATAATATTTTATTAATTTGATCGTTTGACAATGGTCAAAAATAAAACAAAAAAAAATTAATTAAAACATAAACCTTCTTCTCAATTTCATATCCATTTCATATCTTTCTTCTTCATTTCACATCTATATAAACAACACCTTCTTCAAAAAATCTCAAAGCGGCCGGGTTACAAGAAGAGGCCGCATTATTGCAACGACAACTATTTGAAAAAATGCGCAAATATTATGGATATTAGTATTTTTTTTTAGTTATGTATTTTTTTAAATTTTAGTTATGTATTTTTTTTAGTTCTTTTTAATTTTAATTTTAATGCATTTTTATTTAATTATTTAAATAAATTGGTTTTTATTTGTTTAGTTTAATTATAAAAAGAAAATAATAAAAAAAGATACTTTGGGCCTAATTTGTAGCCCTTACACCATTACACCCTAAAAACAAATTTTCACTCCTTGCTGACTGGACACCACGTGTCATAATTCGTCCCTATTTATAGCCCCTCCAGTACACATAGCCTAATAATGCTGTAGAGACGAAGTACAACAGCTCCACTCAGCATTTGTTACACCTATAGTCATTAAATTAATCTTTAGTTTCATAAAAATGAAACATTACTTAAAATGCAAAAAAAAAAAAAAAGGTTATTGACTTAAATTATGAAACAAGAAAAATGAGAAAAAATTAAGATGTAAAGTAAAAAATGTGAAGAGTGAGAAGAGTTTGTAGAAAAAAAATATCAATTTTTTTATCTTCTAAATAATAAAAGAATCATAACGTAATTTATAAAACATGTTAATAAATAAATAAAAAAAACTAAAATGTTTTCCCTATCTTTTGAGTAAAAAAAAATAAGATGAAAGGGACACAATGTCGAGAAAGAAGACACAATTATGAAAATAAACAAAAAAGACATAGGCAACCGCAAAATATAACACAATGTTGAATAATATAACACAATATCAATAAAAAAAGACACGATGTCAATGAAAAAAGACAAAGTTAGCTTCTGAAATTTGCGAAAATGTTTTTTTAAGGATGGAATTAACAACATTTTCTGGATGTTAGATGCTTAAGGTGAATTTTCAGTTGTTAGTCTTAAGAACAAGTTAAACGAGTTGAGTTATCACCCTCCTAGTTACAAGTTCATTTGGAATAACTGGGTACCAAAAAAGGTGTGTATTTTGATTTGGAGATCTGTGTTGGAAAGATTGACCATTTTGACCGAGTTGGCTAAGAGAAATATTGGCACGATTTCTGTTTTGTGCCCGATTTGTGGGATTTAGAGGAAACGCTGGAGCGTTGTTTCGTAATATGTGGGTTAGCATAATCGATTTGGCCATTTATAAATACATAAAGTTTCAGAGGAAGAACGCAAAGAAGTTTCATGTTGTTTGTCTCGTATCGATTTGGTGCTTATGGAAATCAAGAAATATATGATTTTTAATGGCAAGTTGGTCAGCGTGATAAATTTGGTTGGTTGACATTAAAGCTCTTAGCTATCTTTGGGTTAAGAAAATATTTGGTTGCATGTCAATATTGTGGGAATATTGGTGTGGTTTTAAGGTGTAAGCGGTTGGGGGTATCTGTTTAGGTGGTTTGATTTTGTTTTGTTGGGTCTGTAAGTAGTATCATGCTTGTTACAGTTTGTTTATAACCCTTGTATTGTTATTGTTGTGAGAAATAAATTCCTTTTTGTTGGTTGTTCAAAAAAATGACGCAAATATAACAAAAAACACATAGATAAATAAAAATACACAATGAGTTTTTTACTAGACATTGTTGTTTTTTAGAATGAGAAAGACGAGGGGAAACAATTATGTTATTTTTACTTTTAAAATTTTGAGTTATGATTTTATTCATTAGTTTATTATTATTTTCTTTGAGGTATTTTTTTTGTAGGCACAAATTATTCTCATTCTTCTTATTTTTCCCTCTTTGTTGTTTAACTTTACCCTAAAAAAATGTACGCAAAATATTATAAATAAACAGATTTATTGTTTGGAATTTTGTTTTGGGGCCTAAAGCAATGGGCTTAGGTTTGTTATTCACTTAAGTCGGCCGTTAGGGTTTGGTGTTGCAAGTGAGCATCTCTTCAGGTGGTTGTAGTCATCGCCGTCTCAAGACGTACGCCATGGAAGACTAAGTGAAGGTAAGCTGGTGAAGGCTAAAGAAGTGATCGAGGTTGAGTAAACAATAATGAGTAATTATTATTATTATTATTATTATTATTATTATGGTGGTGATGGTGATGGTGATGGTGATAATGGTAATGAAGATGGTGGCGGTGATGGTGATGGTGATGATGATGGTGGTGGTGGTGGTGATGGTGGTGATGATGGTGGTGGTGGTGGTGGTGATGATGATGATGATGATGATGGTGATGAGAAGGATGACGATGACGACGACGACAATTGTGGTGATGATTATATCACTAAAATCATATCGTAAAATGCAACAGGAGCGTGTTGAATTTGTCTACAAATGTTGGAGGATCTCATGACGTTTTCAACGTCACCTTCAACTTTTCAACCTCTGGATGTGGTTCTCAACCCTTTGGATGTTTCCATTTGTGAATGAGATTTGAAATACAGGCGCTTGGAAATTGCAAAATAAACTGGGCGTCGTCTTGATTTGAACTAGGCGGACCAGATCAGAAGATCGGAAAACCGGTTGGCCGCCAAGAACACTCTTGTCATGTTTTTTACATGTGGCGTTTGGTACGTTATTGATGTACTAGAACAAGCAGATCGGCTGATTTTGAGTAGAACATAATAGAGTCGGTGGAATATATGTGGGCATTTTTGAAATAGGAATGGTTAATGTGGATACTCTGGAACTGTTTAGTATTAGATAATGGAATGAACAATGGAATGGAATGGACAAATGAATGAAATGCAACATTAATATCTCATTGTCTTGTATGATTATCATGTAAGAATGAAATGAAACATTAGTTTATTATTATTATTTTTATTATATAGTAACCTACACACACATAATATTTTTTTCAATTAATGGAATGGTAATAACATAATACGATAAAACACTATAAATTTATAATAATAATAACTACTTTTATAATTTAATAATAATAATAATAATAATAATTATTATTGTTGTTGATCATTTTCCATTCCATTTCTTAAAAGAAAGAAAGAAAGAACATCACTTTGCTAAGAAATGAAAAATGCTATATATAAAAGGAATTGCATTATTTAGAAATGATTCATTCCATTTATGAATTACGACCAAACATATTTTATTTTATTCATTTGAAATGCTTCATTCTATTACACCAATCGTTACTTCATACAAACACTATCTTTGTTTATTTTCCCTTTAAAGCATTAGATCAATAACGCCTTGGCACACCAACTGCCAGTTTCACCATTACTTGATTCAAAAACAGCATAAAAGTGAGGACATAATATATCTCAGTAAACAAAGTCAAATTTGATCATCTTGAAAATATTAAAATATCATTTTTTTCAATCGTCTAACATGTGCTTATTTTTAATGAAAAACATGGATCAATTTCTTTCATTTTGTAGTTATAACTTTTTAGTATTATAAGTCTTGATCGGAACCATTTAGTTGATCATATCCACTATAATCGAATCATAATGAATATAATATATACCCGAATTGAACTGTAAAAAGAACTTTGGAGTGCATAGTTATTGCCGGTGTTTTAAAAACTGGTTCATACCGGCTGGTTGAACCGGTTAAACCGGATTTTACATAAGAGGCCGGTATATTAAGCACGGTATTTTTGGCCGGTTTGCTAGAACATCGTACCGGCGCTTTTTGTCCAAAATACCGGTTTTTACCGACAAACCGGTTTTAAGTCCGAGAAATTTTTGATATTTGCAGCCCAAATTTTTTCAAAATTACTTTTAACCCAACAATTAATATTTAAAACGTGTAAACTTTATGACTATTTTTTAAAAATTAAGTGTTTTTGCATTATTTTTTTTAATATGGATTAACTTTTAGATTATTTTTTGTTATGAGATTATTTAGTTTTGGTTTATTTTTGGATTAAAGTTACATTTATTGAAAATTATAAGGCAAACTATTCAACGGTTTGAACCTCCCAGCATAATCCGGTTCAACCGGTTGTACCATTTTTTATCCCAATCTGGTACAAGTAAAATACCGGTTTTTAAAACATTGGTTATTGCAATTACCATCTTTTCTAGATCCAACCCATAACACTAACCTGCCATTTAACTTACGCTATGGAAGTTGAAATCATTTCTGAAGAGAGCAATAAACCATCGTCTCCTACACCGTACCACTTGAGAACATATAATCTTTCTATCCTAGATTATCTTGTTGGTTATCCTTACGTCCCCATCATCTTTTACTACCCTAGTCACAATGACACTGACAATGACAATAACATATTCCAAGCCCTACAAAGGTCATTGGTTCTAAAAAAATCACTATCTGAAACCTTGACTCAGATTTACCCGCTTGCAGAAACTTTCATTTTGGCTGCCAATGGTCCCAACTTTCACATACGTTTCTTCCACCAGTTAACGATTAATGGAGTACTAACTCCGTCATGTCATTGCTGACGTGTCCATCTTACTTGTCAAAAACATATGACATGACAGCCTACGTTGATATTATGTCTGTGTGTGTATGTTGATTATACGTAAGCCCTAATCTCTCTCCCAACGTTCATTCACTCTCAAGCCCTAACTCTCAATATCCCCAATCACACCTCAATAAATATTCTCCTTGATTATACGAGCTTCGTTCGCCGGGTACTCCTACGCCCACTCTCCTTCAGCTCGGACTCTGTCACTGCATCCACCTCAATGATAGAATCAAAGAAAGAACAGAGAGGAAAATTGATCAATCAAGCGTAATCCTTACAATCAAACAAATCGTTATTATACAAACTGACCCGCTAACAACCTAACGACCAACAACCCGTATAACAGACTCATAACTATCACAAAAGTACAAACAAGTCCCTATACTATTCTTTTGCACAACTACAGAAATGGTCCCCGTACCCTTTACAGTTGTAACAATACTCCCCTGTATAAGAAAAATCTTGTCCTCAAGATTGGAAATTGGGAAATCTGAGCTGCAAATATTCCAAATCTTCCCATGTAGCCTCGGTAATTAGTAAATTCTCCCAATGTACTAAAACCTTAACGCCTGCTTTAGAACCTTTTTTAAGAAAATGACGATCCAAAATAGCTCTTGGTTGCACAACAAACCTTGGTGTAACAGGTAATGGAGTAACAATAGTAGGAGGACCCATTGCAGCTTTCAGTAAGGAAACATGGAATGTGTGATGGATATGGGCAGAGTCTGGCAAATCCAGTTTATAAGCTAAATGTCCCACTCTTTCTAGAACTAAGTAAGGCCTAAAATACTTAGGACCCAACTTTTTGTTCTTGTGGTCTTTAATAGAGTTCTGCACATACGACTAAAGCTTGACATAAACCCAATCGCCTACCTTGAATTCTCTTTCAGTATATGTTTATCTGCCATATGTTTCATTCTGTTCTTAGCCTTAGCCAAATTGGTTTTTAGAGCAAGCAACTTTATTTCTCTTTGTTTAAACCATTCTTCAATAGAGTGAATTTTAGTATCGTTTGGAATGTAAGGTATGTGTAGAGGTGCATGAATACCATAGAGTGCCTCAAAAGGAGACATCCTAATTGCTGAGTGGAAGGTAGTATTGTACCACCATTCCACCAATGTTAACCACTTTGGCCATTGCATAGGGTCATCCATGACCATGCAACGCAAATATGATTCAAGACATCTGTTTAATACCTCTGTTTGACCATCCGTTTGTGGATGGTAAGCTGATGAAAATGCCAACTGAATTCCTTGCAGCTTCATAAAGTCTCTCCAAAAATGGCTTAGAAAAATGGGATCCTTATATGAAACTATAGTACTGTTTGGGAACCCATGAAGCTTAAACACATTATCAAAAAAAAAAAAAAAAAAAAGCCTTGAGCAATGGTAGTAGCAGTATATGGATGTGAGAGACCCATAAAATGTGCATACTTAGTGAACCTATCAACCACCACTAAAATGGAATCTTTAGCATAAGCTTTAGGAAGCCCATAGATAAAGTCCATAGAGAAATCAATGAAGACTGAGTTAGGTGTAGAAGAGGCTGCAATAGACCTAGAGTGGCTACTCTTTCATGTTCTGCTTTATGACAAATAGTGCAGCTTCTAACCTAATTTCTAACATCTTTACTACACTTCTTAAAATAGAACAATTTCTTAACCTTCTGGAAAGTGGGCAAATACCCAGGATGCCCTCCAGCCGGAGATGAATGACATAAGTGAAGGATGTCATGCCTCAATTGCCGGTCACTTCCCACTGCTATCCTGTTCTTTCTCTTCAAAACAGTACCATCTCAAGTCCAATTCTTTACTTGAGATGTATGTTGAGTTTTGTCAATTATCGCTTGCAACTTGGTATCATATTCCCAACTTTTTTGAATTCTAGGCCATAAACATGGATCAATAGCACTGAGGCCCATTTGAAACAATGCCAAGCCCTCAACTCTTGATAAGGCATCTGCAACCTTATTCTCAATACCTTCCTTGTACAAAATTTCATAATCATTGCCTAACAGCTTAGCTAGCCATTTTTGTTGTAAAGGCGTACTAACCTTTTGCGCCAAACGATACTTTAAACTTCTTTGGACAGTTTTGATAATGAAATGTTTGACAATCAAATAATGGTGCCAATGTTTGACAACCATTAAGATTGTAAGCAATTCTTTTTCATAAACTGACATGGCTTGTTTTATAGAAATACCCCTGCTAATAAAAGCTAAGGGATGACCCTCCTGCATTAAGACAACCCCTAGGCCTTTAGAAGATGCATTAGTTTCAATTATGAATACAGAAAAGTCTAGGAGAGCTAGAACAGAGACTAAGGTAAGTGCCATTTTGAGTTGTTCAAAGGATTGCTGAGCTTCCGTAGTCCATAAGAACACATCCTTTTTCAAAAGGTTGGTTAAAGGTCTAGCAATACTGCCAAATGATTTTATAAACCTTCTGTAATACCCTGCTAGGCCTAGAAACCCTCTTAATTTCTTAACTGTTGTAGGAGTAGGCCATCTAATTACTGCTTCAATTTTAGTTAGATCTGTGCTCACACCGTTTTTTGAAACAATATGGCCTAAGTATTCAACTTGAGACCCTGCAAAGGTACATTTAGAGCTGTTTGCTAATAGAGAGTTTTGTTGAAAGAGTTGCTTCTAAATCTTTTAAATGTTGCTCCAATGATGAACTTTAGACCAAAATGTCATAAAAAAAAAACCAATGCACACTTTCTAAGTAGTGGTTTAAAAGTAGAGTTCATTAATGCTTGAAATGTTGCTGGTGCATTAGTAAGTCCAAAGGGTAACACCATAAACTCAAAGTGACCCTGGTGAGTTCTAAAACATGTCTTATGAATGTCTGATTCATGCCTTCTCACCTGGTGATAACCTGATCTTAAATCCAATTTGGAAAAGATTGTGGATCCTCCTAGCTCCTCCAATAGTTCATCTATTAGTGGAATAGGAAAACTATTCTTAATCGTTGATTCATTTAACTTCCTATAATCCACACACATGCGCCAATTGCCATCTCTTTTCTTAACCAACACTATTGGCGCAGCAAATGAACTAGTACTTTCTCTGATAATACCCATATCTAAGAGTTCTTGTGTCATTTGTTCTATTATATCCTTTTGTGCAGCAGGATATCTATAAGGCTTTTGAGCAATGACATTCACTCATTCTTTCAATATAATTTGATGGTCACAGTCCCTCTTTGGAGATAATGAATTAGGTATACCAAATACTTCATTATATTTATGCAATAAAGGATCTATAGCAGATTGAGAAGATTGCTCACATCTTATAGTGACAGGAGCAGTGTTCTCTAAAACTGAAGAGTGCATCATTTGAATACTAAACAATTGACCTTGGTTCCAAGTTATAGACTTTCCCAAAATACCATCCATCTAATCACTTGAACACAAACTAATACCTTGATCTTTAGCCCCTTTCAGTTCAAAAACCAAATTATCAACTTTGAATTTCATTGTTAAGTCCTTGAAATTCCAAGTTATGTCATTCAGGCTTTGTAGCCATTGTATCCCTAAAACCATATCATAATTGGTCAAAGGAATTAATAACACATCTGCTTTAAACCAGTTCCCTTGCATCATCCATTGTACATTCTCACACACTTTTGTGCAAGTCAATAGAGTACCATCTGCTATGGTAATCTTCATAGGAGTCATTTGCTTTATAGGACATCTCATCTTACTAGCAATTTTCTCATCCAAAATTATGAGTAGACCCAGAGTCTATTAAAATGTGCAAAGGCTTTGTCTCAATTAAGCCTGTAACCCTCATAGTAGAGTATGATGACACTCCCATAATAGCATTTAATGAAATTTGAGGATCTAATATTTCATTAACCATAGGTTCATAAAGATCTTCTTCCTCATCGTCCCAAACTTGAATTGAGAATAATTGTTTGCTTTTGCGCGTGTGAGTAGGCGAGTATCTTTCATTACAGCCAAAACATTCATTTCTGGCCGTTTGTCGGCAGGATTTTAGGGATTATATGGTGGTGCAGGTAACCGTAGTAAGTTGGCAGATGACAACGGAGTGGAATTGAATATAGGTTTTGAAAATGAATCCTAGGTTTTAAGGGTGGTTTGGAAGGTGTTTTGTATGTGTTGGGTTGTAACAGGGTGATTATCAGTTTGGGTTCTTGCAAGCATATAAGTTTCAGGTAATGTTTTGGGTCGGATGAGTTTGATTGGATTGCCAACTTCAGGTTTAAGAGCTCTTAGTAATAGGCTAATGGCATACTCTTCAGGAATACTAACCCTAGTTAAAGCCAAATCAAATTCATCACACAATTCTTGAAGTGACCCTGTTTGTTTTATTGAAGCTAGGGCTGCCATAGCATTGCAGTCCATTGTTAAAGCAAATCTAGTAGTCATAGATTGTTTATAGTCATGCCAAGATAACCCTTCAATGGAACCCTCCTTGATCTTACAAATGATTGATGCCATAATAAAGCAGTATCTTCAAGGTGAATGATGGCACACCTTACCTTTTGATTTTCGGGAGTAGCATCAATGAAGAAGAAGTGCTCCACGTGACATAGCCAGCCTTACACATTAATTCCTTTAAATCTTGGAAATTCAATTTTGGCTAAACGGCTATAATTGCCACATTTATGCCTCTGATCCCCAACATCATCATTATGATTGATATGATGGTTATTGTTATTAGGCATTTCTGTATTGAACCTATTAGTGTTCATATTCTGTAAGCTTTGTGTTAAGGCTGCCAACTATGATTCTAACCTGGATGTATTTACATTCATTAGAATTTTGACTGCTTCCAATTCTTGATTGTTGTGGGTGACTCAAATTGAGTTGAGTGAGAACTAATTGATTCTAACCTTGAAATCACGAGCTTCCGGGGATCGGGAAGCTCTGATACCACTTGATAGAATGAAATAAAGAACAGAGAGGAAAATTGATCAACCAAGCGTAATCCTTACAATCAAACAAATCGTTATTATACAAACTGACCCGCTAACAACCTAACCACCAACAACCCGTATAACAGACTCATAACTATCATAAAAGTACAAACTAGTCCCTGTACTATTCTTTTACACAATTACAGAAATGATCCCTGTACCCTTTACAGTTGTAACACTCAATTGAACCCAAATCAATAGTAATTGTGATTGGTTTTGTCCTGTTGTTGATTATGTGATTCGTGGTTGAGCCCGAGTCTCCCGGGCCATTGTCGGATGCTCCGGAGACTAGAAGGAGTGGTTTTGATTGGGTTTTAGTTATAGGGAAGATGCGAAGAGGGGTTTGGGATGTGGATTTGGTGAATGGATAATGTGCGAGGTCAGGTGATGTGATACCCACTTCTAAAAGAAAATATAACATTAATATGAAATTAAAGGCTTAGTTATTTATTGTTACAATTTTAATAGATTTAAAGGAGCATTGTGAAATATTACATTACTAGGTATTAGCCCGTGTATCATGCGGGTAACTTTAATTTGTATTTAATATAATTGTGATTATATAATTGTCTAGTATAAGTGCTCTCACGAATATATTAATTTATATGAGCTAATAATTTGGTGGATTAAATTCTAATTTTGTTTTGAATAGTGCATTGGAATAAACAAAAAGTTGCTTATCTTTCACTTTCAATTAAATGCGATATGCCGAAGATAATAAGTATATATAGTTAAGCCCGTAAATTAAAACATATGAGATGCAGAACTCTTACTAAATTCTAACACACTAAAAATATACGCCTAATCAAGTACATATGTTGACCATACAAAAACAATTATATAATATGATTATTATGAATTAATATGATTTTACATAATAAAATTCTTCTTTTTCAGTTTATTATGATGTTGTCGTCTAATAAATTGTTTTAAAAAGTAAACAACAAACAGTTTTCTCACATCATTAGTAACATATATCTATTCATATTAATCATCATAAATTTTAAATTACTGCTCAATGAGATGAAATATATACAAAAACACACATATTAGACTAACACAAAAAAAAAAATTAACACATACACACATCAAGTACATACGGTAAAATTAAGAAAAACAGAAGTCCACATCTTTTATAAAAACAACCAAATACACCTACAAAACTTTGTTTTTTATGACAAGACTATTAGTTTGCCAAAAAGATCCATCAAGAAACACATAAAAATGACAAAATTTAAATTGTAATGTTAAATTAATCTTTTCTTTAACCGGTAAATCTTTAGAGGAAAAACTTATGCAGAGCAACATCAATGACACTCACATTTCATAAAACCTGCTTCTTCTATTTCAAGTTTGTCCATTTCACCCTCAAGCCCGTTATAATAATATAATAATTACTTAAGTGAACAAAAAACAAAGAAAAAGTTGTTGTATACATGTAAATAAA
This sequence comes from Bidens hawaiensis, assembly GCF_021521415.1. Classification (NCBI taxonomy): domain Eukaryota; kingdom Viridiplantae; phylum Streptophyta; class Magnoliopsida; order Asterales; family Asteraceae; genus Bidens; species Bidens hawaiensis. Next base: position 270,810 of record NW_027493848.1, read on the forward strand.
TGTGTATTTACCTGAAATTATTACAATTATGATATCTACTCCTTCCATATCATGTAGTCCATATAAATTTTTTTTTCTGTATTAACTTCTTGCAAATAAGTTGAGCCATCATGATCTTTTTTTTCTTGAAAGTACACCTTTTATCATACATATATGAATCTTTTAATCTTCAATATATTAAAAATAAAAAAGAAAAGAAAAGAATGTTTAACCAATGAAGGGTAAACAATAAAAGGTCAAAAACTTTTATATTAAAAGACTAACATTTACCTATAAGTGAAGTTTTTACCTATAAGTGAAGTTTCTTTAACCAGATTAGGATGTGGAATAAATAATTCCACATTAACAAACGTAAAATATCAAATGTAAATGAACGAACACGTTATCGGACATTCACAGACATAAATGAACAAACACAACCTTACCAAACTGAATAGATGAAGCTTTGTTCGTGTTCGTTCTTCAAGCTTTTATTAGACAAAAGAACAGTTCACGAACACACTACTGAACAAAATCATCAACGTACAACATATGATTTTCTGATTATTTATATAAGTGTGTTCCATCATCATATTATCAGCACCTCAACAACCATGTATTATCAATATGAGGAGAATCCCCTATAAGTAGAATCATAATAAGTAATACAAAGGATTAACTTTAGGGTTTCTTGGTGGAATGTCAGGTGATGCTAGTTTCTGTACAAAGATATTTTGTATGCTAAGAAAGTATAATCAGCCGTTAATCACCGTTATCATAAATGTGACCTAAACTCTCCTTAAATATGCACACCTGGCATCTTCTAGAAACCCCATCCCAAAATTTCTAAGAATAATATTTAATATATTATTTATTTATGATGGAAAATTTTACTTGAGTTATTATAGAAATAATAAAATAATAAAGATCGAAGGATAAGTATGCTCATTAGATGGAATTAATTATGGACCAAAAAGTAAAGATATGCTTAAGGTCAATGGGCTTAAGGGAGTATAAATACCCCTTAAACCCTAATTCTTTCCATTTTCATTCATCTCTACCCCATGGCCTACATCATAAAAAAACACACTTCTCGAATTCCCGTTTTTGAGAAAAAGCCCACAAAAGACATGACAATTCCCAGATAACTAACTGTCAGATCGGTCTCAAATTATAACCGAGTGTTATTGGCATATAAATGAATATTTCCACCGATCATATCTTCGATCGGAGTTCTGGAAGTCCGGTTTTTATCAGCAAAACCATAACAGCTAAAAATGGAGTTTTTCGGCAACTGTTTCAGTTTTCAGGCGACTGTAGTGACGGATTCCGGCAAAGGAAGTAGGTGGCACTGGTAGATCTCGTTGACCCGGTCGTGTGGCCGCTTGTATCACTCAAATCGGAGTTTGTTTGATATGGTTTTGGGCTTCTCGAGTGATTTCAGACATAAACCTCAAATGTACGTTTTTGTTAAAAAAAAGTTTACTTTTCGTGCACGGATTTGCATGAAAATTGGTAGGATGATAGATCGGGCCATGATTATTGATAAACTAATGAACTTGACAGTGGGTTAGTCGGTTCGTTTTGGGTAAAACGAGTAGTGTTCGGTTTGTGGAAAGGACAGGTAAACGAAGTTGGTTTTGCATTAAACTTAGTAGGATAGTAAATTGGGCCTTATTATACAAGAAAAATATAAATTTGAACATAAAAAAGATGTTGGAATGAAACGATTAATACGGATGACGTTTGGGACAAGTCAAAAGACGAAAAAGAACTCGTTATGGCTCCTAATTTGTTTTATCTTTTAAATGGGCAAAGCGATCTAAAGGAAAGGTTAGAAAGTAATCGAATAAGAAAGTATTCGAATAAGGAAAGCAATCGACTGGAAAGCATAAAGGAATATACGTGTAATCGATTCGAATGGATATTGTAATCGAATCCAGCTGTAAAGTAATCGAATCGAATAAAGAAAGTGATCGAATAGAATGGCCATTCGGTTAGAATAGAACCATTCGAATAGAATCTGCCATTCGAATAGAAGGTCCATTCGAATAGAATCTGTCATTCGAATAGAAGGTCCATTCGAATAGAATCTGCCATTCGAATAGATTTGCCATTCGAATAGAAGGTCCATTCGAAGAGAATCGGCCATTCGATTAGAACGATCATTCGATTAGAACTGTCATGCGATTAGAATAGTGATTCGATTAGATGATATAGTTAGAGGTAGTTAATTGATACTTATAATAATTACACAGTTAGTTGTGCCCAACTGAAGAAATGTGTTACAATCAATTCCGAAATAAGAAGGACCCAGGTGAGTTTCTAGCCCCTTTCCTTTTTATGTTTTTCGGGTCTGTGTGCATACTCCTATGTGTTTAGTTAATACACTTACCTTAAGTGGTAAGTGTAAGCTATATGAATGGTATTTATGAATGATATTTGAATGATATAGAAATGGGTAAGAGTATGTATGTAGATGTGTATGAATATATATATATATATATATCTAAAAGTATTTAAGGTATGTATGGTTGTATAGCAAGAAATGTATGGTTGTATGGTTTGTATGGTTGCATGGTTGTAAGCTTAAAGAGTTGCAGACCCTAATAGTATTTGTGAAGGTTAAAGGGTTGCAGACCCTAATGATATCTGCGAAGGCCTTACATCAAACATATTCAAAATTATTACAAGTGTGAACAGGTCTTCGAGTAAGCTTTTTCCTTTTTCGAGCATACCTTGTAATCCATAATTGTGTTGGAATAGTTCTCCGAGCAAGATTTACTTAAAATATATTCCTTAGAACATATTCTTCAAGCAAACTTCAATTTTCATGATAATTATTAAACTTTGCTTGATAATATCCTATGAGCAAACTTGTTCATCTTGATCAATTCAACCTTTTGTTGATAACTTATTTTACCTTGCTCGAGGTTGAACCTTTCTCGTAGAAGTCCTTAGTATAATTCCCTTTGCTTTCTACAAGTGTGCTTGAGATCACTATTTTTAAAACCTTGCTCAACCCACCAAATTACTTGGTTTAAGCTTGGCTAAGTCAAAGGTTGCTCTGAAGCAAACCTTGCTCGATTGAATAACAACCTTGCTTTGTGAAGTGCAGTTTCCTCAAACTAAACACTTAGAAGAATTCCAGAAGATAGTCTTGCTCGATGTAAGATACCTTTCTTGAATAAGTTTTAGGCTTTCTCAAAGTGCCTAGTTTGCTCGTATTCCATACTCAGCATATTCCTTGAGTAGGTTGAGAAGATTCCAATCTTCCTTGATCATTTTGATCCCGACACAAACTTATAGTCGAACGCATTTCTACTTTAATATTGATGCAAATGCAAAATCAAATTTAGGATTAGAAATTTTTAGGTTGTTTCCTTTCATAGAATTGAAAGAAGCTCATCAATGTACATACAAATATAAACAATGAATTTAGTAAATTATCAAACACTAATTCCATAGACATATGTTACTTGTAACTATAATCATTTTGCAATATAAAACTTGTTATTGAACAGTAAAGCATGAGTTAAGTAATTCAACAGAGTAAATTTCAAAATCAGCATATAGAAAAAAAAACCAATAACAAACCATGAATATACACAAAATAAATAAATATATAAATAATCTATAGAATGAAATTCATTAAGAATTAATGATTACTTTTAAACCAAAACCCTAATCGTCTTTTTCCCTCAACATTCAATTAATCAAATTACTTCGATTTAAAAATCCAATTTGAATCGCATAGATCAAAAGAGGCGACTACTTACTGGTTGTGTGTTCATCAATTGCAGTGAATTGAAAATAGGGTTGTGAAATGTTTCCAGTCGAAGAGAGATGATTATACTCACATATAATGACTTCCAATTGAAAAAACACGAAGCCCCTGGAGAATAGGAGACGCACTAGGATTGTTGTTAATAAACCCTAAAAAAGTAAATGAGCGGCTGTATAATAAAGGATCATGTGGATGATTAAGGTTGAAGAGGATTGAATAAGTTGATGATTAATACCTGATTTGTTAATGAAGAATGATTGGTTAAAGATCAACGGCCGCATATGATATGTTATCATTAGGGTTAGAGAATATTTTATTAGAGCAATTGAGAATGAAGAAAGAAAGAGAATTAACAGATTTAGGATTATACTCACTTAAATTAAAAGAAACAATAAAAGAGAAAATTACACGTGGACAAATAATGAGTTTTGGTGAAAAGTAGGGAGAATTTGGTGGATAATCCACTCTTTTATTATATAGGTAGATTTGCAATAAGATCATAGGAACAATTTTTTTAATTAAACAAACAAAAGTGTGCTGCTAACCTAAAGAGATGAAAAGTGATAGGTTATTTCTTAGATCTTTGTTGATTATGATTTCTAGATTTAGTTCTTCGTAAGGAGTTCGTCTATGTTTGATTGGTTAACATTGTCTATCGAGTCAATTGAATTTATTAAACTATCTTAGATTTTCGCGGTGTAAGGTAGGATTTCATTATAATGGTACTCGTTCATAATTATTTAGATAACCGTAAGGGAGTCTAATATATTAAACCGGTGTGTCTTAAAACTCATTTGAAACCCATAGGTGTCTTCTTGAGAAGGGTCAGGGGTCCTGTTTAGGTTTTGTTTTAAGATTATATTTTATGATCACAGTTCCATAACAAGTATTGTTCAATTAATAATAACTACAAAATAGGAGATTCTAGTCTAGGTGGTTTTTCATCATCATCTGAGTCAGTTGAATTAAATTTTCTTGTGTTTTGTTTACTTGTCTTTTCTAAATTATATTAATTTGTTAGTTTAATATTTATAATTTAAAACCCCTTTTAATAATTATAAAATAAATAGTCGTGTCGGTTTTTGAATTCTAATTAGTTAATTTACGTAATATAAAGAGTCTCGTGGGTTCAATATCCGGACTTACTTAGCTTTACTAGAGTCGATAGGTTCACTTGCCGGTTAGTAGTTTAGTCAAGTTTTAAAGAGTCTAGAGTATTACTTAGTGTCTAGATTAGCGTAATTTGGTTAAAAACTATTTGACTACTTTTAGTACATCATATTCTTGGCGCCATTGCCGGGGACATTGGTGATTGCGTTAGTAGCTTCGATTAGAATTACATGCTACATACGTGCTAATTGCTTTAGTTATTTTCTTTGGGCCGTAGGAGTCTAATTTAATTTTGTTTTATTTTTAAGATTTATCTAGTCTACTTACTTGGTCTTTTGTGTTTTTTAGGTATATGCCACATCTTCGATTGCAAGGACCACCTGCAGGAATTCTTGAACACACACAGTTGAAAATGGAATCCAGTTCATCATCAGGTATAGACTCACCAACAGCAATTCAAATTGGAATAACTACAAGAACACGAATCAATGAAATTCAAATTGCCGCCCTTTTGGTGCACCACTTGGTTTGCAAGATCATTATATAATGGGGGTTCTAATGGTCAAAGGTCAAGTAATGGGTAAGATTTGAGTGGTGGAATGAGAAGATTGGAAGAGATGATGCAGCGGATTCCTGTTAGAGATCAAGCCAATCAAAAGAATTTTTTTGAACATGATCTACTATTGAAAAATCACAAGTCATCACTACTTGACCTTCAAAGGTCCATTAGTCATATTTCTCGACGTTTGGATGAGAGATCTCTGAGACAGTTTCTAGGTTATACTTAGCTAAATTTGGCCGCTCATTTGAAAGCAATTACTACTCGTATCGGAAGGGTTTTGGGACCCGAGGTAAGCAGAGATAAGGTTGAAGTTGAAGATGAAGAAGTGGTGGATGAAGAAACAGAGATGGAGGTTATGTGGAAGATACATGGCACCACACCAGCTATTGAACCACAAGAATAGCTATTGAACCACAGGAATAGAGAAGCATCGAAAAGAAGACGGTTGAAGTCCAGCCATGACATGTCATTGATCACTCTCATGTCCCGTATCCCACTCATATTAATCATAAAAAATAGACAAGGGAGTACGGGAAATTTCTTGATATGTTTAGACAGTTAAAAATTAATCTCCCGTTCATAAGTCGAAGTATGAGAGGTTTTTGAAAGATTTGTTGAAAAGAAAGAACGTTTGGGGTAGGTTTTATCTATTCCACCTAACAGGGATTGTTCGGTGGTTGTGTTGAATCGAGTACCGAAAAATTTGCCTGATCCAGGTGTGTTTACTATTCCATGTTTGTTCGGCAGTGACATGACGAGTCAAGCATTGGCGATTTGGGGGCAAGTATTAATCTCATGTCATTTTCATTTTACGAAAAGCTGGAGTTCGGCGAGCTTACACCGACTTGCATAACTTTGTCATTGGCATACCGGTCTGTTAAGTACCCGCGGGAGATAATTGAAAATTTTCTAGTAACGGTTGACAAGTTCGTTTTTCGGTAGATTTTGTGGTACTTGATATGGAGGCTGACGAGAGGGTCCCCATTATTCTTGGTTATCCATTTTTACGTACCGCGAAGGAGCTTATTGATGTCTATGGCGGAAAAACCACACTAAGGGTTGGTGATGAGAATATCACATATGATGTTTCTAGGTCGATGCAACACCCAGGTAATCACGATCAATTTAGTGGTCCATGCCACTTTGTTTATTTTCTTAACTCTTTTATTTAAGGTTTTAACACATGTCTTGATTATATTTGGGGAGCCGATCTCGTTGGAGTTGCCATGGATGAAGAGTTTCAGAGAGACGCATTGGAAGAGAGTTCATGTTTATCCAAGTTTATGGAGGTTAGTGAAGTTATTTGTGAGAAGGATGCATAGAAGCCCCCTCCGTTAGAATTAAAAGTTCTTCCATCACATTTGGAGTACGCTTATCTTGACGGAGGAACAAAAGTTGAAGTTATTGGAGGTGTTAAAATTGCATAAGGGGGCAATTGCAAGGAGACTTTCATATATTCAAGGCATTATCCCCGCTTATTGTACCCAAATAATTTTGATGGAAGATGAATATAAACCGGTGGTTCAACCCCAATGAAGTCTTAACCCGAAAATGCAAGAATATTGTAAACAAAGAAGTTTTGAAGTTGATGGATGCCGGAATGATTTATCCGATTTCGGATCCTCCTTGGGTGAGCCCAACCCAAGTTTTCCTGAAGAAAGGGGGTATGACAGTTGTTATGAACGAGAATAATGAACTTATCCCTTCACTTATGGTTACCGGATGTCGTGTGTGTATTGATTATCAGAGGTTGAATGATGCTACTCAGAAGGACCATTTTCCGTTGGCTTTTCTTGATGAAATGTTGGAGCGTCTTGCAGGTCAGCAACTTTATTATTTTCTTGATGGTTTTTCAGGTTATTTTCAGATTCCTATTGCACCAGAAAATCAAGAGAATACAACTTTTACATGTCCTTATGGCACGTTGGCGTACCATCGCATGCCGTTTTGGTTGTGTAACTCTCCGACCACTTTTCAGGGATGTACGGTGGCCATATTTCGGGATATGATAGAGACGTCCATGGAGGTTTTTATGTATAATTTTTCGGTTTACAGTAATTCTTTTGACCAGTGTTGGGGAATCTTGAGAAGATGTTGAAGAGGTGTGTTGAGACAAAGTTGATGCTGAATTAGGAGAAATATCATTTTATGGTGACGGAAGGAATTGTGTTGGGTCATAAGATTTTAAGAGATGGTCTAGAGGTGGATCAGGCGAAGATTGATACGACTGGTAGATTTCCTCCACCAACCAATGTCAAAGCTATAAAGAATTTTCTTGGTCATGCAGGGTATTATAGGATATACATTAAAGATTTTTCAAATATTACCTGCCCGATAACCTGAATCTTTGAGAAAGATGCCCCGTTTGTTTTTTATGAAGAATGTTTGAAGGCATTCAAGTACTTGAAAGAGAAACTTGTAAGTGCTCCCATTCTTGTTTCACCTATTGGAGCTTGCCTTTTGAGCTCATGTGCGATGCTAGACATTACGCAGTCGGGGCGGTTTTGGGGTAAAGGCGAGAGAAACATTTTCATCCAATTTATTATGCAAGAAAGACGTTAAGTCATGCCCAAGAGAATTACACCACCAATGAAAAAGAACTTTTAGTTGTTGTTTTTGCATTTGACAAGTTCCGATCCTATCTTGTGCTTTCAAACACCACCGTTTTTACCGATCGTTCGGAAATATGTTTTCTCTTTCAAAAGAAAGACGTGAAGCTCGTCTTATACGGTGGATTCTTCAACTTTCCAAGTTTTACATAGAAATCAAAGACAAGAATGGGGCAGAGAATGTAGCGGGTGATCATTTGTCTCGTTTAGAAGATCCGAAAAGGGAAGAGATTCGTGAAAAAGAAATTGGGGACACATTCCCTCCTGAGTCGATTGATTTTGTTGTGGATGAAAAGCAAAGTATGCCATTTTTCATTGATTTTGCTAATTATTTGGCTAATGGTGTTGTGTTGAAGGGGATGACTACACAGCAAAATAAGAAATTTTTACGAGATGTTAATAGGTATATTTGGGATGATCCATATTTGTTTAATATTGGTGGTGATCGAATTCTTAGGAGGTGTGTGTGTCGGGTCATAATTTGGTTAGACTGACGCATATCAAAAGGCCACGACAAGATCAGACTAGAGTGATGTAAACGAAGAGGAGTTGAAGAATTGCATTGGTGTAATACGAAATCCTTATGGATTTCAGTTAAGCTAGTCTGAAGTGAAATAAACAAGAATCAAGCTACAAACCAAGGGGGGATTGTTGGGTCCATATTTGGTGGTTTGTACTTAGTTATATGTTTATTGGGTTTCGTATTGGGCTACGAATGTAAACTGAGATCCTTATGGATCTCGATGGGCTTTGGGCTAGTGTTTTGGTTTCCCTATAAATAGATCTTATTGTATAGGGTTTAGGGGTTGAACACTTTGAGAGCCACCATCTATAGAGCAATACCGATTTGTGTAATCTCATGTACCAGATGGTTTAATAATATAATCGTGTGCATTTGGAGTATTACATCGTGTTCATCATATTCATATTGTTCGTATTATTGTTCTTGAATTACCACTGTGTTTGGATTCTGCACTAACATCGTGTTCGGGTTGATATCATATTGTAGTGATCCAGATTCGGGACTTACAGTGTGATGAAGGAAGAAGGGTTGTATATTCCTTGACATGTTCATAAAGGTTTGACGGGAGGTCATCATGGTGCGCATGCTACATTGCAAAGGTATTTTATTGTGGTTTTTATTGGCCGACGGTTGTGAAGGATTCTATGGGGTTTTTGAAGATGTGTGATGCTTTCCAACGAATCGGTAATATTTCTTGGAATAACGAGAAGCCCCAAAACCCTATCCAAACTCTGGAAATATTTGATGATTAGGGCATTGATTTTATGTGACCATTCCTTATTTCCAATGGTCATAAGTATATGGCAATTGATTATGTTTCTAAGTGGGTTGAAGCTCAAGCATTGGCTACTAACGATGCCCAGGTTGTTGTGAAGTTTATCAAGAAGTGGTTTAATCGTTTCGGTACTCCGAGAGTTATTATTAGTGATCGGGGTACTCATTTTTGCAACACCGTCATGGGGAAGGCATTAGCTCGTTATGGAGTTACTCATCGTACCTCTACAACTTACCTTCCTCAAACGAATGGTCAAGTTGAGAATGAAAATAGAGGGGTATAAGTCGAAAAGATTGGTCAGAGAAGTTGGATGACGCTTTATGGGCATTCCAAACCGCGTATAAAACACCTTTGGGTACCACACCCTGCATGCTCGTGTATGCTAAATCTTGTCATCTTCTCGCTGAGTTGGAGCACCGCGAGTTTTGGGCATTGAAGGCGGTTAATCTTGATCTTATCAAAGCTGCTAAGAAGAGAAATTTTTAGATTCATGAGTTGGAAGAGCTCCGTGATGCAACATATTCTCGATCATTGAATATCAAAGAGAATACGAAAGTATTAAAGCCTTATGGCCCGTTAGCTTGGGAAGACGTAAAAGTCGATCCACAAGTGCACCCACCACCAAAATCTGAAGCTGCTGCGGCTATATTATCCAAACTTCCTACCCGTCATCAGAGGCCTTTACGTCGTTCTGAGAGTTCGAGTATGTAGTTTGTGGTTAGAGAGCCACGTCCCGAGTCAATTACACTTGATTCGTTATATGATCGGATGGAGTCGGGATTTAATCAAATGTCGGGATGCATGAATGAGAAATGTGATGATTTGAGGAGGATCATGAGAGAAATAAACAAAGGTAGGATGACACATTGAAGTATTTTATGAATGGGTAAAATTCTCGTTTGATTGGTTTTCTTTGCCGGCAGGTTGCACCGGGTCCGAGTGGTTCGGATGGTAATGGTTGTGGAGCACCGTTTTACATGCCTGGATCACGTGAGTTTGAGAGTGATGAGCCGTACCACACTTTTGAAGTGAGTGTGGAAGATGAAGAAGAAGAGGAGTATGAAGAGGAATGAGTGTGGGGATGTAGTAGCATTGTTGGTGCATAGATGTCAGTAGTTCATATGTATAAAGTCTGTAATCGAGTCTGTAATATTGTTTATGTAATTGTTTGTGTAACAGCGAAGTTGTTGACAAGTTCGCTTAGGCGAACTTGTTAACCAAGCGAAGTTGTTGACAAGTTCGCCTAGGCGTACTTGTTCAACGAGCGAAGTCATAGACAACTTCGCCTGAGGCGAAGTTGTCGTGTATTTAAGTAACCTACGGGTTACTGTTTAAGGGTTCGGTTTTTGATAGTTCGTTTTAGAGTTCGTGATAGCTGTGATCATTTCACGTGTCAAGTGTCTGTAATAGACGTGGTTCGAGTTATAATATAACGTGGTTTCGTTTGTATCGTGTGTTCGTGTTTTACGTATTCTACGCTCGTAACTACCTACGCAGGGATTCCGCACCTGCGTAGATAGCGATATCCCGTGTAAGATCCGTCCGGGAACCTACAATTGGTATCAGAGCCATTGGCTCGATTGTGAGGTTCGGGATTTCACGCGGGTGTAGAAAACGTCTCGTTTGACCTATTCGCGGGACACGTTTTCGTTGATATTGTGTTATACTCACCTTATACAGTCATATTCAAGCCGTTACACCGACCAGAAACTGCTAAATCATCGAAAACAGATCTGAATATTTTCAGTGTTCTTCGGGCGAAGTTGTTGTTCTTCAGGCGAAGTTGCCGTCACTGGAAGTAGGGTTTCGGCGAAGATATAAGGTTAAGCGAAGTTAACCACAACTTCGCCTACCTCATAAGTTCGCCTAAGCGAAGTTATCCTCAACTTCGCTTACCTCCTAAGTTCGCTTACCTTAAGCGAAGTTATTCTCAACTTCGCCAAGTCACGCGAACTTAAGAATTTTCCAGTGAAGTTAACACTTAAGCGAAGTTAGCCTTAACTTCGCCTATAGTACTGTTTGGAAGATTTTTTTTGAATTTTCGGGTTTTTCTTGTTTTCGCGAAGATGTCGCCAATTAACATCTCAGAGTTAGTCAAAATGGAAGTAGAAGCGGGGTCGGCTACTAAGGCCCCAAGGTTGATGAAAGGAACTGACTTTGTGGCGTGGAAGGATAGATTCATTCAGTATATTAAATACCAGGATGCAAAGATGTGGGTGTGCATCCAGGATGGATATATCCCACCGACAATGGAGTACGAAGGTCGTGATGTGGTTAAGAAGTACAGCAAGATGGAGGAAGAAGAGAAGAAAATGTATGAGGCCGAGAGCAAGGCCCATGCTGCAATTACTATGGCTCTTCCTCAAGAGGTTCTCCATACATTCCGGAAGTACACTTCTGCACGAGAGCTTTGGGATGCTCTTGAGAATAGATTCGAAGGGAACGTGGGTATTCGTGCCTCGAAGATTAAGCTGTTAAAGACCCAGTTCTCTGTTTTCAAGTATTTGAAGAACGAATCGCTCGATGATATTATCACCCGATATTATCATCTAATGACAGAGCTGAACAACTATTCAATTGCTTACAGAGAGGAGGAAATAGTTGAGAAGCTTCTCGATGCTCTCCCACCGAAGTGGGAAATGTACACTGTTCTAATGAGGGAAGACAAAGACTTTCACAATTATGACTTGGAGACAGCAGTAAACAAGCTCAGAACCTTTGAACTTAATATGGTTCGAAAAGAGACACCAACGGATCAGGTTCAAGACCCTGGTATGTATGGTGCCAAAGTTAACTCAGGCTCAAGTTCGAAGCCTGACTCTGCTGCTTACTACTCCAAAGGAGAGTCAGGTTCTGACTCTTCTCATGAAGGAAATGTGTCTGTAAACATGAAGGGTGATGTTTGCTTCGTTGCTGGAGGATCAAGTGCTTCGAAACCTCAAGCATCCACAAGTAGTTTCTCTCCCAGTGCTTTAAGCAATAACTATTCCAAGATGCCAATGAGTGTCAAATCTGCTGAAGAGCAGTTTGCAGTCTATGCATCTTTTATTGCTTCTTACGAGAACTACATACAAGGGAAGATTGTGGACCCTGCTGTTTTGGAAGAAGACTAAGACCAGATCGATCCTGATGATCTGGAGGAGATGGATTTGCAGTGGCAGATGGCGATGATAGTCAGAAGAGTGAAGCGTTTCATGAAGAAGACTGGCAGAAAGTTCGTAGGTGGAAAGCCAGGATTTGACAAGTCAAGGGTGAGGTGTTACAATTGCCAACAGAATGGACACTTTGCAAAAGAGTGCACTAATGCACGGGTAGAACGTAGTCAGGGGAGGACTACACAGCAAAGTGGAAATAACAATGGGAATAGAGCCATGATGTCTGATGCTGGTGAATACAACTGGAATATGTTCTCTGGAGAACTCTTTGAGCAAGCTCACATGGCGAAGGTTGCAGCTGAAGAATGTGTGAAAGCTGCTGAAAATGAAAAAGCCTTCATGGCTGATGATCAGAACACCGAGGTATGTACTAAACCTATCTGTACTAAGTGTGAGAACTTGTCTGAACAGCTTGCAACAATTACTGATCAGTATGTTAAATTGGATGCCGAGTTTAAAACCTTGAAAGAAGATCATCATTTTACAAAGACAAGAGAAAATAATTATAGAATAAAAATTAAAGCGTGTGAAAAGGACGTTAAAAGTTTAAAAACAAAATTAGCTGAAAAAATTGATGTGATCGATCTAAGCTACGAGGTTTTAGAAGAGAAAACCAAGTTAATTGCTGAGAATGAAAAGCAGATTGCTGATCACCAGGTAAAAGTGGTGGAACTAAATAGGAAACTGGAGCAATTCCGGAATTCCTCTGCTATTCTTGATCACCTCGTCAGTGATCAAGGTTCCTCACCTAAGAGGGGAGGAATTGGTTACCATGAGGTTCCACCACCATATAACCATAATTATACTTTCAATCCTAGTGTTCATGAATCTGTTAATTTTGTAGCTGATCAGACAGGTACTGCTAAGGAAACTGGTAAAGTACCGGACGTTAGTAAAGGCGAAACAAGTTCGCCTGTCTCAAAAATTAAAATTTCAAGTCCAGTCTCATCTGATTCGGATAAGTCATCCGAGTCGGGTAAGAAAAAAGAGAAGGAAGTATTACCCACTAGTGGAGAAAACGTTAAATCAACTCAAAAGAGTACTCCACTCAACCCATATGTCCCACCTTATGTGAGACGTACGGGTGGTAATACTGCCTCCCCATCTAAAACATCTGCTGAAAAGAAAGCTGAATATAGATGTTGTTTTAGATGTAATCAAACAGGGCACCTTGTTGCTGATTGCCCTCTGAAGCAGCGTTTCAGAGAGGTGAGGCCCTCGAAAACTGAGACTAAGGTTTTTAGTAATCGTTTAAATGTTAAAAATGAAAACCATTCAAATTTGAGATATAATACCGGTTTTCAAAGAAACACATCTCGTTTTCACACTACTAATAACCAAACCAACTGCTATAATTCTTTTAATTCTCTTAATGTTCGTCAGTTTGGTTGGCCTCACTATCAGTCTCCAAGGAGGTATCCTGTTAGGACTCGTGAAAATTTTCCTAATGCTAACTATGGTCAGTCAAGGTGTGTGAGTTCTGATAAGAAGGTTAGTCGACCCAAGACCAAGAGGTCTTGGGTCCCCAAATTTTAATAATCTCTTTTGTTTGTGCAGGAACAGTTGAACAGGGCTTCCAATAATCTTTGGGTTGTGGACAGCGGCTGTTCCCGGCACATGACTGGTAACAAGAATTTGTTACAAGATTTAAAACCTGTTCAGGGAGCAAGAGTCAGTTTTGCCGGTGAGAGTGGTGGCAGAATAACTGGAAGGGGCAAACCCAAAGGAATCTCACATGAAAGGTGTGAAGAGGATTTTGCGGTATCTCAAAGGCAAGCCGAAGCTAGGGTTGTGGTACCCGAAGGGAGGAGACGTGGAACTGGTTGCTTATACGGATTCTGATTATGGAGGGTGCAATCAGAGTCGGAAGTCGACTACAGGAGGATGTCAGTTTCTCGGTGGAAGATTAGTTTCCTGGCAGTGCAAGAAACAGACATCAGTCGCAATCTCAACGTGCGAAGCTGAATATATGGCAGCATCCAACTGCTGCTCTCAGGTTTTGTGGATTCAGCAACAATTGCGCGACTATGGTCTGAATTTCTTACTCACTCCTATTTTAATTGATAACACTGCTGGCATCTCAGTAATTAACAATCCCGTGAAACATAGTAAAACTAAACATATTGACATTCGTCATCATTTCATACGGGATTGTGCTGAGAAGAAACTGATTAAGGTCGAAAAGGTCGATACGCTAGAAAATTTCGCTGATTTATTTACAAAAGCGTTTGATAAATCCAGATTTCAAAACCTAATTGAGCTAAACGGGATGATCAATCCCGAGTAACCATGTTTTTATTGTGTTTAAAAAAAAAAAAAAAAAAAAAAAAAAAAAAAAAAAAAACGTCACTATTGCTTAAAATTAGTCGGTTACCTCAGTTTGATGGACATATCCTCGGATATGTTTTGGTCCTCGTTTCTACTTGTAGAGAATGAGGGTCGCCATTAACCAGACGACTGAAAGTGACCGGGGCAGTTAAGATGTGTTTTATTTCTGTCGCTGAAAATTAGTCGGTCATTCTTAGTGAGAAGGGCACATACTTGTATGTGGTCGGTCCAGTTGATCCATTGGATCTTCGGGATTGCCGTTTACCTGAAGGCTTTGACGTGATCGGGGCGATTGAAGTCAAAAGTTTTTTAAAGGGAAATGAAATTACTTTTCAAGTCTACTACTTCGTATGAAGTACCTTTGCTATGTTAAATGGAAAATTGATCCAACCATGGAAAATGATAGATATACTAACTTTGTGTGCTTAACTAGTGAAGTTATTAGGCTTAAAAGGCTTTAGGACAATCATTGTATGTCATGGTAACTTTTTATGGTGCGTAAAAGTAGATGTGATACAAACTAATTTTACTTGATTTTACGTGGAAACTCCTTAAGAGTTTTGCGTGTCTTCATATATATCTTTTCGAATGATAGGCAGAAAAGCGATTACCCAGTCATACACGAGCCCATGTGTGTTCTGATTTCCGTGAAGAAAGCATTTCAAGACACTGCAGTGATCCAGATTCGGGACTTGCAGTTGATTATTACTTTGAAGTCTATGTTTGTTAAAAATAAAAAAATAAAAAAATTTGGAGTTATTGTAACATATTATTGATCATAAAATCAAGACTTCTCTATCTTAGAGTAAGAAGAAGAACGGGAACCAGAAGGAGAGTACATACAAGTTAATCAGACACTATGGGTCGAAGTCAATTCGAGGTGACTTGGGGAAAACCAAATACGCTTTGAGGATAGATAGGAGGCATCAATATTTTTGAGTTGTTGCCCACTTAAATTTTAAGGATTAATTGAACCTAACTCGTATCACAGAAACGATGAAAACCACTTTAAGTTATACCTACTTACAACCTGTCTCTATATGTCATAATACAGCTAAACACGGATCTATGTGACAGTCACGTAGTTAGTATGATTCCTGTTCGGATCTTTTCTAAAATGTAGCAGTCCCTATCGAGACTGAAATTTGATCCCTTATTCGTTAAATTTTTATAAGTTTTTCTTAGTTTTGTAGTTGTTTTGATTTTAACTGGTTACTTAGAATTTATCACGACGTTTAATTCTTAAAAGAAATTTTTAAAGAGTTAATTCAAATTGTTCAAAATTACAAGGGTTGGTTTTGAAAATATAGGCGAAGTAGTTGAATCAGGCGAACTTGTGGATAACTTCGCATAGGCGAAGTTATCCGTAACTTCGCCTGACCAACTCTGACCCTATAAAAGGTTTCAAACAGTAAATATATTCATTATTTACAGCGAACTTGTAACAGACCAGAAAATCCGGCGAACTTGTTCTTTCGATCGATCTCGTGATATTTTACTTCGATTTTCATTACGATCAAAGGTCCGAGGTGTTATTTTATCATGTATTACTAGTTCGTTCACGCAAATCAAGGGTACCCGGTTTATAACCTAGAATCATCGGGTTTTTGAAACCGATTTTCAAACCTCATGTTACGTGTTCATGGACAAACTTTACGTCCTCATAACCTTAATACCAAGTGTTATTCAGTTATTCATCGTCAATTTTTACCGAAACATCGGATTTCCGGATGATTGGAATCCTAACAGTCGCCGATTCAGTTCAGGCGAAGTTAGGGTTTAGGCGAAGTTATCTGCAACTTCGCCTGGGGCTTAATTTCGCCTGAGGCGAAGTTATCCGCAACTTCGCCTAGGGCTTAATTTCGCCTAACCCTTATCTTCGCCTGGGGCGATGTTGTGAAGAGGCGAAGTTACCACTAACTTCGCCCAGACCTTTTTACTTAAAATTAATTAGACGAACTTAAAGATGAAGCAAAGTTGTTCCCAACTTCGCCTCATCTATAACTTCGCCTATACAGGTTTGACCACAACTTCGCTACTGGTAACTAAGCGAACTTGTGTACAACTTAAACGCTTATCTAACTTGGTTCGTTTTGTGCAGATATGGCTGCTGTTGGAGGTGCAGGTGATGACGGTGATGATCAAAGACAATTCTTTCCAGCCCATAACCAGTTCATAACACTTGACCCAGATGCAAAGGGCGTGGAGGATTATAGGGAGATAATTACTTTTCTCCTGCGCTCAAGGATTTATCATGCAATAACAACTACCCTGCCCATTTCGCTACCGAACATTGAAGACTTTTGGCAGACGGTAGAGTATGATTGCCGGGTTGAGCCCCCGGTCATGCGAGCCACCGTTAACGGTCAAGTCGTTCAGTTTTCTTCTGAACATATACGGGTGGCGTTGCAGTTTGGTGAAGAAACGAGGGATGACCCAACGGAGTTTGTTGCGCCATTCCGTGATGGGGCGTTCCTCAGGATGGGATATTCGGGTCTCTTAGGAGACACTCAACGGAGGAAGGGGTTCCTCTTAGATCAGTGGCGCTTCCTTATGCACGTCATGATCGTATGTATGTCAGGACGGAAGGCAGGCACTGATGGAATGAGTGCGACAATGCAGTCTGCTATGACTGCATTGACTTATAATAAAAGATATTCGTTCAGCCAGATGATCTTTTACGAGATCGACAGGCAACGAAGGGCTGTGGCGCGTGAGCGGTTTACAATATATCCTCGATTCCTACAGATGATTTTCAATCATGTGGCTCCGACGCTGCCTCAACGACGCCCTATACGATACGTTGAAAGTGTGACAAAACGTATCTTTGCACAGTGTCGCACTTCCAGCGCACGAAGCAAGCCTGAGCTGCGTCCCAGGCATACTCCGCTCTTTGGGTATCTTATAAACCCGGAGTATGTGCCTGCGGCGGGGGACGAGTTCAGAGACCCAAGACCACAACAGGCGGCAGCACCCCAGGCTGTATCAGCTGCGCCTGCTGTATCTACTGCTGTATCTGCTGCTGTGCCAGCTTCTGAGATTGATCTTGACGCCATGTTCGGCGGGCAAGGGTTGTTTGATATGGACCGGTTTGATCCACATGAGAATATTCAAGTCTCGGGTCCACAAGCTGATTTTGATGATGTGATGGAAGAGGCCAGACGGATGATGGTGAGGCATGAGAGAACGGTGGGTAAGCAGAAGAGAATTGTTGACGACGACGATGAGGAAGATGATGAAGAAGAAGCTGTGCAGCTGGTGAGAAAGCGCTCACGAAGGGAAACGACAGGTATGGGTGTAGGAGCCGGAGAGACTTCAAGGTTTGCACGTTTTGCTCCACCTGCCTTGTCTGGTATGTCCCTTGTTCCTACCTCTGTGCAGGTATCGAGTACAAGCGCTACGGTTGTTCCCGTAGTGGCTACATCGTCGGCTGACACTCCATCGGTCACGGCCGTCCAGACGTCGGCTCCAGCAATTGTGTCTCTACCACCTCCAACACTTACTCCATCGGTGGTAGTAGCACGATTTGTTGAGTCTACGGTCACCACTACTGCAAGAGTATCGGGTACGGTACCACCTGCGGACACGCCCTCTTCTGACTCGGAACGGATAGCTTCACTAGAGCGGATTGTAGCTGAGCAGTCAAAGACTATTCAAAGCCTGGTGGAAGCAAATCAACTGCAGGCATCCCTCCTGGCTGAGCACGGGAAGATAATAGATGCCTTGAAGGTGTTCTTGGCATCTCAGGGGGAGATGAGCTGTAGAGGTGACGAGTTGAGGACCAAGCGTCGAGAAGACCGAGACGATGATCCCAATGCACCGGAAGGTGCAGGTGGTGAGCTGCCAAGAACCTCTCAAGCTCTTGGGCCTTCCACAGCTGAGGGGGAGTCTACCGAAGCGGCTGGTGGTGATGATGTAGTGATGGTGGAGGATGACGTGATCGATGCGCTGAAGGAACTTGATGATGACATGTTCAGCGACGATGTGTTATTTGATGAAGATGTTCTGCCAATCAGTGAGATTGAAAAGATTGGTGCAGAAATTATGGTTGAGAATGTGATAGAGGAAGGAGAGATTGTTGAAGAAAATGTCGAGCATGAGATCCCTGTGGTTGAACAGTCGACTATATGTGAAGATGCTGCAGTTGACAACACTGAGTGGGAAGATCAGCCTAACTAGAAGGAAGGCTGCGCTCAGTGGTTTGTAAAGACGAAGAAGCCAGCAGTACCGACGATGTTCAAAAAGTCGTACAATATAAAGGGATATGCAGAGTCGAAGAAAGGAATCATATGCTGGTTGTACGATGAAGAGTTGAGATTATTTGTGATCAAACGTTACGACGGCATTCAGTACTTCAAGAGGATGTTAAGATCCCTGAATACCTTACCGGAGTGTGAGGTGAAAGACTTAGCGAGACTGGGGCTGATAAACAGAAGTAATGATAATATGGCGAGGATGATTGGGAAAATTGTTTGGAAGGAGGCCATCAAAGATAAAAAGTTTGAACTTCTGAAGCCTCAGAAAGGGAAGTTAGTGGAAGATAAAGATAGAGGGATGAGGGCAGACGGCAAACCATGGATGGTTATGAAGTATAAACCAGTCCGTAATTTAAAAGAAGTGCCGATGAAGGTGATGCCCAAGAATGTCTTAAAAGATTTGAAATGGTGGTACGTTGATTGCCAGACTGCTGAAGCCGTGATGGAAGACGAAGATGAACAAGAAGTGCTGAGGATGTATGACCCGATGCATCTTGTTAACTTATCGAAAGCTGATTTGCAAGCATTGAACGAAAAGAAGATATTCTATATTCCTGCTTGGAAGGATGAAGCAAGGAAATATCAGCGAGTAGTCACGGTGTGTGTTAGAGAAGGAGTGCACGCATGAAGATACAGGATTACAAGACAAGAGCTGAAAGATCAAGATATGAAGCTACTGCCAAGGGGGAGTCTGTTGGTGCATAGATGTCAGTAGTTCATATGTATAAAGTCTGTAATCGAGTCTGTAATATTGTTTATGTAATTGTTTGTGTAACAGCGAAGTTGTTGACAAGTTCGCTTAGGCGAACTTGTTAACCAAGCGAAGTTGTTGACAAGTTCGCCTAGGCGCACTTGTTCAACGAGCGAAGTCATAGACAACTTCGCCTGAGGCGAAGTTGTCGTGTATTTAAGTAACCTACGGGTTACTGTTTAAGGGTTCGGTTTTTGATAGTTCGTTTTAGAGTTCGTGATAGCTGTGATCATTTCACGTGTCAAGTGTCTGTAATAGACGTGGTTCGAGTTATAATATAACGTGGTTTCGTTTGTATCGTGTGTTCGTGTTTTACGTATTCTACGCTCGTAACTACCTACGCAGGGATTCCGCACCTGCGTAGATAGCGATATCCCGTGTAAGATCCGTCCGGGAACCTACAAGCATCATGGGAGTTGTATCTTTTGTTTGTTTATTTTTTTCTTTTTATGATGTTTTTATTTCTAATGGTTTGTACTGGTATTGACATTCAAAACTTGTAGGTTGGGAAGGATGGGTTGGTTTTGGTGACTTTAAGACTTATACGTAACTTTTATTTTCTAGATCTTATGTTTATTGTCACTTACGTATGTCTAGAGGAGTGGATGTGTCCGTTCATAATGAAATAATGAGGTACTAAAATTGTTGAGCGGTGGATAAGAAGAGCACTTATGGAAATAGACTGGCACATTGACAGTTTTGCATATTACCAACCAAGTCTTTTCCATTGTACTTTATTTTTATACTTTTAGGTTCTTCTTTTTAGGTTTTATTTTTATTAAGTCGTGTTTCCATTCCTGCATTGGGGACAATGCAAAATTATCGAAAATGATGTATGATGTATAAATGATGTATGTATGAAAGTTATAATTACGAATATGGAAATGTATGGTAAGGTTGCATGGAAGAAAGGGAATCGGGCTCTAATAGTTCTCGTGGCAGAAAGGGAACCAAGGCCTAGTAACTCTTGGGGCAGAAAGGGAACTGAGCCCTAATAATACTTGAGGAGGAAAAGGAAACCGGGCCCTAATAATACTCGAGACAGAAAAGGAAACCGAACCCTAATAATACTCGAGGTAGTAGGGCGTAATGCTCTTTAAAATGTAGAAGTATGTAAAGTAAGATTAAATTTAAAAGTATGAAAGAAAAGAAAAGAATGAAAGAAAGTATATGATAATGTATGTATGAAAGAAAGGTAAGCAATTTATATAATATGTATCTTCGGATGCGTATGTATAAACATGCGAATTTATTGTATGTTACCTGATTAACTAGAACTCACTCAGCATATCTGACTTTTAGTATGCATGTAGGTGAATAGGCTAAGGCAGCTGGCTTGAGCGAAGACACATGGCATGGATTGAAGATACTGGCATCTCATGGACATGTTATGATATTTTAAAGACTATGTTTTATTTTATTGACTCTGAATTTTTGTTAAAGGCAAGATTTGAAAGTTATGTAATATATTATGGGTGAAGTTTTTATATTCCGCGAAAGTTTTATTCAACTCTGATGTTTAGAACTGTGTTTATGAGTAAATCCAATGTCCAAAGTAGGGAACCGGTAACGGGGCCTTACAAGTTGGTATCAGAGCATATGTTCGAGAGAATTAAGCATCCTACATGCTTAGACTCGAACAGAGAATGGGATTAAAGTAAGAAAAGAAAGAATATGCCAGTTTAAGATAGTCATGTATCACTCAAGCAAGCTCGGTAAAGGTAAGGTGTAGGGTTAAATAATGAATGTTAATGTTAGCTTAATTGCTGAAGAAAGGATATGTGAATGTTAGGGATATGATTAATTGATTGTTTGATTGATTAATTGTTTAAGAGTAGACTTAGCACAAATAGACTCATAAAGAGAAGTGTATAGGACACGGAAAGTTACGTGATCAGCTAATCACAAATGGCCACTATTATTACCTGTTAGCCTTACTATCCTTGTACTAAATGGTTCCTTGAGTGATGACGTTTGTGTTTTCCCTTCCAGAATATGATGGCAGGAGCTAGGCAAGTTGCTGGAACAGGAGGTCGCACTGGACGTCGCGGAAGGCCACGCCTTATCCGACAGCCTTCTGTAGAAGCAGCCTCTAACACTAGGGAAGAAGGAAGCGCAGCTGGGCGAACCCCGAGCAACAACGAAGGGTATCAACTTGATCCGGCAGTCCAAGCAGCCATTGTTCAAGATGCGGCCGCTGCTATGAAGAACTTGAATCCCAAAATATCTATTGGAAGCCATGTGAGAACTGCCGTAGGGTAAGGAGGAAATGGTAAGGTTGAAGATGGGAGAGAGAAATGTGATTCAAGTGAGGTTCGATTGAGGAAAACTATTGATGAAAAGAGAGGCCGAGGCGGGTGTAACTACAAATCCTTCAAGGTTTGTGATATGCCGAATCTAACTGGTTTAGGAGACGCAATCGCTACTCTCCAATAGACGACCACAATGGACAAGGTTATCCCATTGTGTAATCTCATGTACCAGACGTTTTAATAATATAATCGTGTGCATTTGGAGTATTACATCGTGTTCATCATATTCATATTGTTCGTATTATTGTTCTTGAATTACCACTGTGTTGGATTCAGCACTAACATCGTGTTCGGGTTGATATCATATTGTAGTGATCCAGATTTGGGACTTACAATTGGTAACAGAGCCTTAGACCTTATCCAGGCTCGTTATTGTGATATCAAAGATTCAAGAATTGTTTTCCTTGGTGGTTTTGTTGTTTTTCGGGTGATCGAGTGATCGGAGAAGAAGGAGAGCCATTTTTGGGAAAAGATTTTTTTTGTTTTGGAAACAAATCAAAATTCCAAATTTCTTGGGAGTTGGTTATAATACAGATTGACTTTTAGTAAAATCAGTGTTCTCGGTCAACATCTGGTCAAAGTTATCTAGTTCTCGGTCAGATTTCGGCCACAATCAGTGTTCTTGGCTGCATTCCTTAGTTTTCGGCCAATAACATAGTTCTCTGCCAAAATTTAAGAGAGTTCAGCACAAATCAAGTGATCTCGGCCTACCTTTGATAGTTCTCGGCCAAATTTACTAGTTCTCGGCAAAGACTACCAGTTCTCAGCTGAAGTTTTGTTGTTCTAGGTCAACAACATTCATTTTCGGTCAACCAAAGGAGTTCTCGGTCTACCTTAGTTTCCGGTCAAAGGAGTAAAAATAAAAGAGTTTTTTGGCGGGAAAATTTTTCTTGAACGAAATTCTTCTAGAATACTCCTCATAAGTACAAATTCATTTGTGAAAATTTTGGCGAAAACATTTTTTTTCGGGTGATTTTCGGTGAATTTTTAGCAGGAAAATCGAGAAAATTTGTCTTGAACGAAAATTTTTCCTAGACATTTTTCTTGAGTGGGACATCTTTCTTGAGAATTTTGGCGATCATATTTTTTTTTCGAGAAATTTTGGCGGGAAAATCATTTTAATCTCTTTAATTACTCAACGGATTCTCCACAACTCATCTCAATGTTTAGAAGTACTCTCAATCAGTCTGCTCCCTCACAAGAAGTATATCAAAATTCATCTGAGATAAGTTTTAAACCATGTTCTTCAAATTGTGGTGAAAAAATAGAAATGTATAAGCTTCATAACGACAGTCTAAGTAGAGATATGGACAGAATAAAATCAAAAAATTTTAAACTTAAGAAAAATGAAAAGGGTTTTCTAGACAAAATAGAAGCACAGAACAAGGACATTAAAAAGCTTAAATCTGATTTTAGTCTAAAGAGTTGTCATTACCTAGATGCCAATCAACAAATTGCTGAGTTAACTGCCAAACTGGAAGCCTCCAAGTTAGAAATCTTGAATCTAACTAGTATGTTTGAAAAGGCAGAACTTGATTTTAAAAAATTCGATGGTTCCAGTAAAGTAGTTAACTCAATGATTGAAAACCAATTGTGGTGGATGTAAAATGAAGGTGAGGGAATAGGATATAGTCAAGTTCCCCCACCTTACAACCACAATTATGTCCCTACACATGTTACCAAAGAACATGAGGAAAAGATAAAAGACATGAAGTATGGTAAACAGGTTCAATATGAAATTGTTGGATCAGGATCCCTAGAGGAAATCAAGCCTGTTTTTAAATGTGTGAACAATTTTGATGCTTCTACTTCATATGCAGATATAGTAAATGATGTTGCTTCTCATAGTAAAAGGGTTCAGGCTAGTCAAAATGAATCTCATTCTATCGTGTCATCAAACTCAGATGACACCACAACTCAAAATTGTACTAATAATAATACAGAGTTATGGCAACAAAGGGAAGGCACATAAGAAATCAGCACAACAAGGACAGTCTCATCCTCATAGATCCTCCGGATGTCCATGTGTTGATAAAGCATTGGGTTTATTATATATCAAGAGGAAAACATGTTTCCACTGTGGCAACCCGGACATATAGCCAGAAATTGTGTTTATTGTCTATATGTTACCTATTACAAGCAAAATCAGAAGGCTGTGCCAAGGGGCAAGATGAATGGAAAACCCTTTCCTAAGAACGAATTCCAACATGAAGCAAGTGCTTCCGTAGACATTAGAAGAAGGATGAAGGCGTGTTTCGTCTGCGGGAACAACGAGCATTTGACAAAGGAGTGTCACTACCGTGTTGTTAATAGACAAGGACCTCAGGTGAAAGGTAATAGGTTTCAACCGAATCCAGTGGTTAAACAAAATGATTATTTTATAAAATCATGAGTATCTGTACAACGGGTCACAGATACTCAAGGATTCAAAGTTAATATGACAGGTTTGCACTCAAATGATTTAGAAACTGTTAAAAGAAAATTAAATTTTCAGAAATCAAAGAGTGTTGAGAGTTCTAAGAATTCGAATTCGAATTGCTCCACTCCAAAGTCTGTTCTTTCAAATTTCACTAAACCAAGACAGAATTGGAAACTTATAACTTAGCAAACAGAAAGGTAAGGTGTATGGTTAAATAATGAATGTTAATGTTAGATTAATTGCTAAAGAAAGGATATGTGAATGTTAGGGATATGATTAATTTATTGTTTGATTGATTAATTGTTTAAGAGTAGACTTAGCACAAATAGATTCATAAAGGGAAGTGTATAGGACACAGAAAGTAACGTGATCAACTAATCACAAATGGCCACTGTTATTACCTGTTAGCCTTACTATCCTTGTACTAAATGGTTTCTTGAGTGATGACGTTTGTGTTTTCCCTTCCAGAATATGATGGCTGGAGCTAGGCAAGTTGTTGGAATAGGAGGTCGCACTGGACGTCGCGGAAGGCCACGCCTTATCCGACAGCCTTCTGTAGAATTAGCTTCTTGCACTAGGGAAGAAGGAAGCGCATCTGTGTAACACCCCGGCTAAAGCGGAAACGCCTGAGTGTGACGTACAGATTGCCCAAAACACATGTGACATTATTAAGTGACAATATTATCATTATTTCATTCCAAAGCATCAAGTACACAAGTTATTTCAAATGAACAAACAAAAGGGAAAAGGAACAAAACAAACAACTTCTTGTTTATTATCTAGATAACCTAACTTATAGTATCCTCTTCATTTCATCCTCTAATGAAAGTACATGTAGCATATATATAAAATAAAGTCAACTAATTGAACAGTTGGTGAGTTCACACAGTTTAAATACTACTTAAAAACCATACAATTCCATGAAAACTTGTGAAAAACGCATAAGGGTTCTTTACACTAGAAACAATGGTCCATGAGTGTAAAGAATAAATGAAGGTCTTTTCCATTTGGGATAGTGCACCAACGTACTCAGATCACAGTCTCTTTTCCACCAGAAACAATTGGTCCATGGGTGCAAAGGGGGGCGTATGATCATACTTATCGAAGAAATCCATGCACGTAATAATTGAGCAAGTAACAAGTAAACACACAAGTCCATGATGCGAATTGTAGTTTGTAGATAATAAATAGATAAATTGAATTTTTGATAGGATATATATGCTACCTCCAAAATAGTTAAAAAGAGTAAAAAGAGGGTGTGAGAAACTCACCTTGATGCTGAAGACAAACCTGAAATAAAACCGGAAGTACGTAAATGAAATCGAAGCAATTTGAACGTCACGAACTAGAATTAAAAAGGAAATACAAAATTTAAAGACTAACTATTGGGATTATAAAAGTTAAATAATATTATTTTAAGAATGAGGCATTAATTTTAATATATATATTTCATTAACCTATGGCAAATGGGGACTTGGGGATTTGTAATGAGTTTAACAAAAATGAATAAAGTTTATATAAATTACTTGATGCTTATTAGTTGAAAAATAATTTGTAAATAAATAATTATAACTTATTAATATAAGATTAAATAACAATATTAATAACAATTTATGATTAAACAATTTATGTTTATTCTAGTAACATAATTAATTACTAACTTAATTGTTTTGCATGAAATTCTTTTAAAGAAATTCTAAATATTAGTTTATGTTGAAATAAAATAAACAATAATTAATTTACTAAATTATTAATTTAAAGATATGAAGTATGCTATATGTATTATAAAATATTTTAAATAAAAGAAATTTTTATAAATCATTATATTTAAAAGAAAGTATATAAAGTTTATGATGATCAACAAATCAAAAGATTTAGATAAATATATATTCATGCTTATTCTTGCACAATAACTAGGTTTTATCCGAGATTTAGAAAAATCAAAGTGTTTATTTTGGATATCCATGATCATAATGATTCTTAAGACCAAAATATAAAATTTTTATGATAAAAGTAACATGATCATAAAGAACAAATTATGAACATTCAACATTAAATCAAAACAAAACTATAAAATGCATGAAATTATAAAACTTACTTGTTAGTGCTTTCAATCTTAAGAAAATAGTGGATTGAGGTGTGAAAATAATTGAGGATTTGTCCTCCTTTTATAGTAAAGATATGAAGTAGTTATGTCTTAT